>NW_027397065.1:57012209-57109901 GCF_003265705.2 Callorhinus ursinus
GCTCTAAAGAAAATAAAATTCTTAGATATACATTACAAAATGAACAATATAGGGCGCCTGGGTGGCTCAGTTGGTTAAGCGACTGCCTTCGGCTCAGGTCATGATCCTGGAGTCCTGGGATCGAGTCCCACATCAGGCTCCCAGCTCAGTGGGGAGCCTGCTTCTCCCTCTGACTCTCTCCCCTCTCATGCTGTTTCTCTCTTGCTCACTCTCTAATAAATAAATAAATAAATAAATAAATAAATAAATAAAATCTTAAAAAAAAAAGAACAATATATGTAAGGTTAAAATTATAAAATGCTGATGAAAGAAATAAAAAAGACCCAAATAAATGAAGAGGCGTACTGTGTTCATTGGCTGGAACCTTAATATAGTAAAAACTTCAATTCTCAGGGTACCTGGGTGGCTCAGTCAGTTAACTGTCTGACCCTTGATTTCAGCTCAGGTCATAATCTTGGGGTCATGAGAGTGAGCCCCGTGTTGGGCTCAGTGGGGAGTCTGCTTGAGATTCTCTCTCTCCCTCTCCCTTTTCCCCTCTGCCCCTGCTTGCACACACACACACACACACTCTCTCTCTCTCTAAATAAAATCTTAAAAAAAAAAAAGTCAATTCTCCCCAAATGAATCTATGGGTATAAAGCAATTGTTATTAAAAAAATCCCAACAAGGTTTTTTGTAGACATAGATAGCATATTCTAAAATTTATATGGAAAGTCATTTGACCTGGAGTAGCCAAAATAATTTTGAAAAATAAAAAGGAATAAAGTGGTAGGAATCATTAAACCTTATATTAAGACTTTCCAAATAGCTAAAGTAACCAAGACTTTATGGTATTGTCAGAAAACTAGACATATATTTTTGAAAAAATTGACAAAGATGTGAAAGCAATTCAATGGAGGAAGGATAGACTCTTCAACAAATGGTGCTGGAGCAACTGAGCATCAATAAACAAAAATAAAATTTGATTTAAATCTCACAACTTTATACAAAATTAACCAAAGTAGATGATAAACTCAAAGTATAACACTGTAAAATTTTAGAAAAAAAAATAGGAGAAAATATTCAGAACCTAGGGCTACATGAAAAGTTCTGGGACTTGACACCAAAAGCATGACCCACAGAAGTAAAAACTGATAAAATGGACCTCATCAAAGTTAAAAATCTTCACTATATAAAAAAGTTTTGCTTTATAAAGGCTTTGCTCTATTCTGTGAAGAGGATAAAACAAGCTACAGGTTGGGAGAAAATATGCAAACCACATATTTGAAAAAGGACTTGTATTTAGAATATATAAAACAAAATTCTCAAACCAAACTCGAAAAAAATAAAAAAAATCCTAGCAAAGGCATGAACAGACATTTCACTGAAGAGGATAGTCAGATGGCAAATAAGCAGTGAAACAATGTTCAACATCGTTTGCCATTAGGGAAATGCAAATTAAAATCATACTGAGATAGCTCTATACATGTATCAAAATAGCTAAAATAAAAAAATAGTTATAACACCAAATGCTGCTGCTGATGATGTAGAAAAACTGGACACTCATAATTGCTGCTGGGAATGTAAAATGGTATAATCATTCTGGATTAAGAGTATAGCAGGGGGCGCCTGGGTGGCTCAGTTGGTTAAGCATCTGCCTTTGGCTCAGGTGATGATCCCAGGTTCCTGGGATGGAGTCCTGCATAAGGGTCCCTGCTGAGCAGGGAGCCTGCTTCTACCTCTTTCTCTGCCCCTCCCCCACTCATGCTTGCTCTCTCTCTCTCTATCTCAAATAAACAAACAAAATCCTTAAAAAAAAAAGAGTAGAGCAGGTTATTATAAAGCTAAATTTGTAATGAATGTACAACCCAGCAATTGAACTCTTGGATATGTATCCAAGGGAAATGAAAACTTATATTTATGCAAAGTCCTGCACATGAATGTTCAAAGGATGTTTATTCATAATAGCTAAAACCTGGAACCAACCCAGATGTCCTTCACCAGGCCCGTGGTTAAACACAGTGTGGTTTATCCATACCATGGATACTAATCTGCAATAAAAAGGAATGAGCTATTGATACACACAACAACCAGAATGGGTCTCAAGGTATCAGGCTGAGCAAAAAAGGCCAATCTCAAAAGGTTACATAATGTATGATTCCATTTATATAGCATTCTTGAAATGACAAAATTATAGATTGGGGAACAGATTTATTTGTTGCCAGAAGTTAGGGATGGGGAAGAGAGCTAGTTCGTTGTGCTATAGAAGGGCAGCATGAGGACTCTTTGTAATGGAACTGTTCTGTATCTGCATTGTGGTAGAGATCACACAAATCTATATATGTGATAAAATTGATAAGAAGTAAATGCACACATACAAATAAAGACATGAAAACTGGTGAAATCTTAATAAGATTGACAGATAAGGAAACTGTTACTATTGTGGGAAGCTAAATGAAGGATATACTGAATCTCCATGTTAATTCTTAAAAGTGTGTGAATCTACAATTATTTCAAAATAAAATGTTAAAAAAATCACATAAATTCAGAATTTATGAAATGCATTTAAAGCACATCAGTGGAAAAGGTATAACCCTAAACACTTGTATTAATGAAAATGAAAGAATGAAAATTAATATAATCCTCAACTCAAAACCTAGAAAAAGAAGACCAAATAAAGCAATATATAAACACACACACAGAAATCATAAATATAAACATAGAAATTAAATGAAGTAAGAAATTGATATTGAAAACATTTAATAAAAATCCTACTAGTTTTGGGGTGCCTGATTGGCTCAGTTGTTAAGCATCTGCCTTTGGCTCAGGTCGTGGTCCCAGGGTCCTGGGATTGAGCCCCACATCTGGCTCCCTGCTCAGTGGGGAGCCTATTTCTCCCTCTCCCACTCCCCCTGCTTGTGTTCCCTCTCTTGCTGTCTCTCTCCCTCTGTGTCAAATAAATAAATAAAATCTTTAAAGAAAAAAAAACAAAATCCTACTAGTTTTGAAAAAAATAAACAATAAACAGACTTAGAAAAATAAAAGAAAATACCAATATTCATTTAATGCATGACAAGGGATAAAATAAATATTTAAAGAGAACAAATTAAAAACATATGAAACTGCTGACATTTCCAATAAATAAATATGAGAACCTTGATTAAATGGATAGTTTCTAGAAGATACAGCAAGTTTTGTAGAAGAAATAGAGAAAATTGTCTAAGAAATACTCTACAAAAACACGAATGTCAAATATTTTCACAAAAAGACTCTAAAAAACCTTGAAAAACAAGATGGTCCCAATGCAACAGGAATTATTCCAAAAATAAAATAAAGGACAATTTCTTGATTCTTTTTTTAGATGGAAATATAACAATGATACTTAAATCTAATGAAGTCGCTACAATAAAAGAAAATCACAGAGTAATGTCACTTATGAATATTATTGTAAAAATACTAAATAAAACACTAGTGATTAGAATTTAACACCACATTAATAAAATCATATATTATACACAAATGGGATTTATTCCAGGAATTCACAGTGGGTTCTATTAACATAAAAGACCTAGCAATCCTGTTTCTAGGAATTAACTCTGAAGAACAGTTACAAAAATACAAAAATTTATATGCTTAAATTTGAATGGACACATTGTTTGCAATTGCAAACATCAGGAACAATCTAGAATACTGTAATGTAAGTGATTAGTTGAATAAACTATAGTATACTCACAAAGAATCATGCAGCTATATAAAAGAATGAGTAAGCTTTCCAGGAACTTATATGGAGGGATTTCTAAAATACAGTTTTAAGTTAAAAAATTAAAAAGAAAAAGTTTAATGGTAGTATGCTACTTTTACGTAAGAAAAAAGAGTAATAAGGAAATATACACGTATGTGTTTAACATTATAAAAAAGAAACACCAGAAGAAATGCCAAAAGCTAGTGAGACTGGTTATTTACAGAGAATGGGTGGCATCAGGATGGGAGAATTGAGGGTGTACGAACGGGGGAAAAGGGGTGGGGTTAGGAATGATAGTTCTCTGGGTATGTGTTCTATATACGCTTGACCTTTGGAACCATGTTAATGTTTTCCAATCCAAAAAGAATAAATGAATGAATGAATGAATGAATGAAGTAATGAATAAAATCAACAGAGATTAAAGAAAAACATCTTAAAATGAAATACAAAACTCAACAAGTCTCAAATGAATACCATAAGCATGCTAAGGGAACGATAGAAAGAACAAATACTAGTAACCTTTGAACACAGTATTTTAAATATGTACCTTAAGATGAAAAAGATAGCTAAACTGGCTCTCTGCTCTTTCCTGTTCAACAGAGAGCCACATCTTCTGGTGCAGTGCCAGCCACATCCCCGATACATGATGGTGAAAGTCAGAAAAAATGGATTTGGCTGCATTGGGCGCCTGGTCACCAGGGCTGCTTTTAACTCTGGCAAAGTGGATACTGTTGCCATCAGTGACCCCTTCATTGACTTCAACTACACGGTCTACATGTTCCAGTATGATTCCACCCATGGCAAATTCCATGGCATAGTCAAGGCTGAGAATGGGAAACTTGTCATCAATGGAAAGCCCATCTCCATCTTCCAGGAGTAAGATCCTGCCAACATCAAATGGGGTGATGCTGGTGTATGTTGTGGAGGTCCACTGGGGTCCTCCCTACCTTGTCATATACCATCAATAAAGTATACCGTACCCCCAGCCCCCACCCCGCAAAAGAAAAAGATCACTAAACCAGTATTGAAATCTAGTTACTAATTTTCCTCCCCCAAACTCCTAATGGGATGGGTTGGCAATTTTGAAACAATTTTTGGTGTATTCTAGCATTAAGCAAATAAGTAAATATACAGACAGTAATGATCTAGATATTCAACAAACTGAACTTCTCATCTAACTCAGGAAACTCCAAAATCAGGTTACCAAACATTTTGGAGGCCACCCAATAGTTTACCCATAAACTGTGTTTTTTTATTATGTTATGTTAATCACCATACATTACATCCTTAGTTTTTGATGTAGTGTTCCATGATTCATTGTTTGCATCTAACACCCAGTGCTCCGTTCAACACATGTCCTCTTTAATACCCATCACCAGGCTAACCCATCCCCCACCCCCTCCCCTCTAGAACCCTCAGTTTGTAAACCTTTTAATCTTGTTTACATCTATTCAATCTGCTTATTCTTAACAATCATGTTTAGATTACCCAGAAAACTTTATGAAGCATTAAACAAAGTTAACCATCATTCTAATTTTTCTTTTTGACAAATTTGCAACAGAGACAATACAGGCCCATTCAACGTTCATTAAACACAGGTAAAATAAAAGTCTTACATTTAATGCATAACTCTAAAGACAACTTTATTTTAATTAAACCAAACCTTAAGTTAGCTTTAGCACTGAATATCTTCCCAGATCATATAAATGTGAAAAACCATTTTGGTTGTTTCTCTCTTTCAGGGTTTTAGAATGCCCAATTCTTACAAGTGCTCGCCTTCAAACCAACTAAATAGTAGGTCTTTGCAAATGAATTTTAGCAATCCCATCCAGAGGTAGGAAGAATGTCTCACATTTATAGCATATCTAGACACACGCACAGACAAGATGCAAACAGTCTTTTAGCTTTTGTTCTATTTGTGGAAAGGACCTTAAAGGTCCAATTTCCAAATACCTCCCTCTTCTTTTTTCTCTTTTTGTGAAAAACTCTCCCCTAAAGTTCTCCTTAATTCTTATGTGCCTGAGAAGATGGGGGTAGAAAATTTACATCACAAAAGAGAGAACATAGTCACATTTTCTTCAAAGTGGAGATTTGGTGCATATCCATCTGTTAGGAGAGATGCAAGAGTCTGGACACAACAGTCATTTTAGCAGTTTGTATTAAAAAAAATTCTTTTCCCCCTTTATTTCTTCAGTCTCGGGCAATTGTGGGCTGTGTTTATCTTTTAAAGACATAAGAGTTATAATTTCAAGGTACAGAAAAAATGAATTTTTTGTTTCCAGAGTTTCAGGGTAACTGAGGTTTAAAATTTACCTCTTTTTTCTTAAGTACAGGACACTTGTTTTAATATCTTGATCTTTCATGATACCCACATACATTTTGAGAGGAATAGGTGAGGTCTGGGGTTTGGTAAAGATAGATGAGCTCCGACTTGTTCCTAGAGTTGCATTTCTGGTTTGGTAAAGATTTGTAAGACAAAAAATTGTTTTTAATTCCCCAAAGAACTAGATTACAACCTGAATATCAAGCCACTGGCCTGCCTTTTTAACTATATTTGCTTTTTTATATTGGGAAGATTTTTAACTAAAATTGAAATCAGAAGATTTTTATCTTTGTAAAATCTGTAAAAAGCATTTTAACAAAAGTCTTCTTTCTGGGTACATAATTCAAATTTGGCTTCTATTCGTCCCTCAATATTGGCCTTTCACAGATCATTTGTAGGAGGGCCTAGGAGAAATTTTTGGTCCTGTTTCCTATGAAGGGGGTTTGTAGGTAGTCATTAATCTTTTTAATCTCTAAATTTGGTAGGACCTTTTCGATGTGTAAGTGCAAGGGCTTTATAATTTAAAAGTTTTGCTGCTATCCAGGAGACAGGAATTCTTTTGCAGGGGGGTCTAGGCTACACCTGTAAAGGACATTGCATAGGAATGCCTGAGGCTGGCAGAGTTGGATTATCAGTCTCTGGAAAGTAGAAGCAAAGCCTTATTGCCATTCTCAGGAGCTTTTGTTAAATTTATTTCCTGACTTTAGCATTTGCATGAGCAATGGAAGCACTTTGAACCTGGAGATTAGGCTCCCTGTATATCTTATACGGAAAGGTAATATAAAAATAGGCAGATGAGGCTAGATTTTAAGGGAAATTTACATTGGATGTGGACAGTTCATTTCTAAATCTTAAGTCTAATTTCTTTGATTTCATTTTGTCAAGGGAGTCCCTTAATTGTCAATTATTGTCAGTAAGATCATTGTCAATAAGACAATTGAGAGTTTTCTGTAAAGAATATTTTTCTTTTAAATATAGCTAATAAAAGATCCTTCATCTGACCATTGACAAGTAGGATCTAATAGCGACTCAACCAAATAAGCCTTAAGGGTCTAACCAAAGACGCAAGATGCATCCAGGGAGGGCACATGATATAAAAGTTTTACTCCCAAAACTAGCTGAAGAAAGGAACGATCTTTGTGGCACAGGCAGTAAAGATGGTGCGGTGAAAACGGTGTCTCAGTTCTCCCATAAAATTGTGAGATGCCTTCAGTCACAGACCCGCTAATCGGTGACACCAGCTAGGCAATACTGGAATGGGACTTTCCAGCACTAACAAGCAACACTGGTTGAGACAACAAAGGTTCCAGTGGGCTAGAACCTCTCATGACAAACACTCCTGAGAGCTGGCACAACCAGAGAGAGAGAGAGAGAGAGAGAGGGACACCGAGAGAGAGAGACAGAAAGTGAGTTAGAGTCAGATCCCCAGTCTGTTTGACTGGCCACCAAGGTGAACCCCACTAAGCACATCCTCCAAATGCTGGAGACCAAAGACCAAAGAGAATGTTCTCACTGGTCACAAAGCCAAGCTCTTAGGATACAGAACAAGACAACAGGGAAATATATGCACATCAATAGCCTTGGTCTGTTGGTGCCACACTAATACCCAAGAGGGATATGCTGTCGGGTTGAAGACCATGTGTCAGTTTATAGTGTACCTCATTGCATGGAAATCTTCTTTAGGTTGGCAGGTAACTGAGTGTCAATCTAACCTATTCTGTGACCAACTTGTCCTACCCCAGGAGTCTTCTTGAGGTGGCAAGCACTGTAACAGCTTTTCAGTGCTCCATCTGTGCCTACCAGTTTTGTGACTTTGACTTCTGAGACGTCCCTTAGCAAGAGCCTTTACCTCATGTGCACATCAAACCACACAGGTAAAGGAAACAAAGACCATCTCTGAGAGAAAACGGATCAGTACCCAAAGAGTACTCTACCAAGTTTAACCAGAGTTGCTAGGCCCAATGAACTAGTTCCACAAATATTTTCTCCTGCTAATCTAAATTTAGAAAGAGAGAAGGACTCTCACCACTCCTGCTCCATAGGGCTCCACAGATAGAGATTCTGGGAGTCTGACTTGGTAAGAAGTCTCACTTTCTGGAGGAGCAGTGTCCAGCAAGTTAAAGTATCCTGTCAACTATGCCAACTGTCAGGGAGAAAGACCTTCCTCTCCCCTTCAAAGCCCTTCTACCTGGACTTAGAATCAAATTGGCATGAGACAGAGTAACAGGAGAAAATCAAATTTAATAACATACGTATGGGGGCTCTACATAGACATGAAATTCCAAAGACAACGAGGCAACATGAAGTTTACAGGATCTAAGGAGAGGGGCAGAGTCTGAGGATAGAAAGGGGAGGAAGGCCATTAGCAAGAAGGTGAAAGGAGATGTTTTTGAAAAAACAAAGGGTGCCCTATTGTGCAGATAAGTCTCATAGGTTAAAGGGAGTCTCTGTTAATAGCCCTCTCTCGACAGGAATTCCTTTTCAATATAAATTTAGATCAAGAGCATAGGACTCTTGATCTTGGAGTCATGAGTTTGAGCCCCACGCTGGGTGTAGAGATTACTAAGAATAAATAAATAAACTAAAAAAGAATAAAATATGCATCAAGGTAGACTCATCGGACTTAAGTCAACTGTATTTTATAATCTTTTCTCTAATTAACAATAAGAAAGAACACATTCAATGGATATTTTATTGATTGAAGTCAGTTTTTTAACCTTTTCTGCATGGAGTATTGGACTCTGTGGATACTATTTTTTTATTTTTATTTTTTTATTTTTTTTAAAGATTTTATTTATTTATTTGAGAGAGAGAGAATGAGAGATAGAGAGCACGAGAGGGAAGAGGGTCAGAGGGAGAAGCAGACTCCCCGCCGAGCAGGGAGCCCGATGTCGGACTCGATCCTGGGACTCCAGGATCATGACCTGAGCCGAAGGCAGTCACTTAACCAACTGAGCCACCCAGGCACCCTGGATACTATTTTTTTTTTAAAGTTCTGCAGCTAAACACTTTTGAAACATGTTGCATACCATCTTTCTCTCCTGGGAAGCCCCCATATTCACTGCTGTATTAAGGTGTTCAGTAGCCAGACTTTCTATTTTTTTTCTGTGTGGAAAATAAAACATGTATGTATGACTTGTGACTTTTTTTAAAAAGCACATAATAGTCCAAAAAGGAAAACACTTATAGCCTCTAACTTCACTGCACAGATAATATTAATGAAAAACAATTAAAAACAACACCATAAACTGCACATATACAAGGATAAAAAACTAAGCAGTATGAAAAGTTATAGGACTAAACATAAAAACTTCTCTCCTTCATTTT
This sequence comes from Callorhinus ursinus, assembly GCF_003265705.2. Lineage (NCBI taxonomy): Eukaryota > Metazoa > Chordata > Mammalia > Carnivora > Otariidae > Callorhinus > Callorhinus ursinus. The sequence goes on from NW_027397065.1 coordinate 57,021,581, forward strand.
CTTTCATTCCACGTCCCAAAGATAACAATTAAATTTTTTCTGAAATTTTCCATTTTTTTAAAAATAGAAAAAAAGAATATTTGAGTACGTCTACTTGTATATTCTTCTTGTGTTGTTTTTCAGGAAAGAGATCACATGATACACGGTGTTTTGCATCTTGAATTTTATACTGAACATGTACTTTAAAGAGTGTTAACTATCAGCATCCATTTTTGTTTCTTATGGGAGCTATTTTTCTTGGTAGGTATCACAAAACTTATTTAACCAGTCTCCTGTAGATGAGATAATTGCTTTTGTATTTATTGTTTTGTTGTTGCTATTTATTTATTTTTGTACTTACAAAAATGCTGAAATGAAATCTTTGTACATATATTTTGATACAATTTCTATATCTATAGAGTAAAGTTCTGGCAGTGGGATTTCTAGGTAAAAATTTAAAATATAATTAAATTGTCTTCTGTAAAAGTTGAACTATTATATGTACTCAACAATGAATGGAGTGTTCTTTCTCCATAGTCCTATTAGCAATAAAAATCCTTTTACTTGAAAGATACTTTTAAATGTCTCATATTTAAAGGTAGATATTAAGGAAATATTGTTCTCTGTTATAATTGCTCTTTGTTTTATGAAATAAAGCACAATAATAGGGATATGAATAACTACAATATGAATTAAGAAATAAGCATATATTTTATTATTTGTAAAAATATTATTTATCTTTTACATGATATTTATGAAGTCAAAATTTATAAAAATGAATTGTTGAGTTTAATAAACTTTGAGTAGCATTAAAGAAAAATGTTAGCTGATTGCTAACAATGTTATCATTATGTGATTACTACACTCATCAGAAATAATTCCTAAGAATTCCCTTCCTAAAGTTAGATGGTTCAAATGGCACTGAAAGGAATTTGGTATCCTGTAGATGTTATTTTTATAGTTGCTTACGTTTGTTTGCTAGATTCAAATGGCCAGGGATTTGAAACATATCCAAATGACCTCCATCTGTTTTCCTGTTTGTCCTTATTGTTAGGTAATAATCCTGCTGGGCATTTTAGATTTCTCTCAGGGATATCACGTTTGCATTAAGCACAGGCTAACTCAATGTGATGTTACAACGATGGAAAGAATCAGGTGTAGCATTAGGACTGCTGTTGTTTTCACAAAGAACCTCTCTCAGGCAGCTCTTCTGTAGCCTTAGGTCTGAGGGACAATTATTATTCTCTTCAAAAATGTAGGCTTTTTGGAATTCGGGGCCAACTAAATGCATTTATATGTGTATGATGCTGCATGTGGTGACACAATAAGAATTTACATCAAAAGGAGACTGTGAAAGCTTGTCAGAGCCGTTGAAAAGTTGGCTTCTTGTCTAACATATTCTCTTAATTAAAGGAACCAGATACCTTCTTACTGTTCCTTTCCTTTCTGTGATTCTGTGATTTTGTGCTACAATTGGTTTAACTGGCAATGGCTGCTTTTATTTTTCTAAACCAACTCCTGATATTTCATAGAGCCAGAATTAAGGATTCACTGAAAATGCTGGAAAATTCCGAATTTCCCACTGTCAAAAGAGTAATAGCAAAAGGCTTCTTTTTTCAATCACATTTGAAAAGGATGAGAGTTGGTTAGGCTGGTTTTCTTGGATTCAGGGAAAAGGCTATATAGATTCCTGAACTTTTGGCCCTCAGCTCCCTTCCCCAGTTGGAACACTTTCTTCTCTCCTGCTCCTTATTTTAAGGATATTCACATTTACAAGTTCTGTCGCATTTTCCTCCTGGAAGTGTTCCCTAAAAAGTCAGAATTCTTTGCCAGGTTCTAGTCTGAATTTCTTTGTAAGTGTCCTTTTCTTTTGAAAACACTTCATTTCATTTGATCCCACAGGTGAACATGAGATAGGCACACCATATAGAAAGCTGCCTATTTTATAGATGGTGATAATGAGGCTCATATGTTAAATACTTATTGCAAAATTGGCAACTGGTATAAGACAGAGCTGAAACTAAAGCTGTATTTCCCACTTCAGTGTTCTTTTGGCTCAATATGCTACCCATTTAATTGTAATAGGATTTATTCTGCAATTGTTTATTGTGTGCACACTATGTCCCTGGTCATCTACTTGGTACTGAAGGAGGATATAAAAAATGTAAACATATCCTGGTCTTCTCATGGACTTATAACCCAATTGGATAGAAAGAGACATATAAAATAATTGAGGAATAATGTAAATTAAAAGAATACTGAGGGGGAAAGACACTGTGATTCAAAAAGGTCAAAAGTCAATTGTGAGGGAAGATCCCAAAGATGGGTAGGGTATAATAATTATTGGAGTGAATGGCAAGGAGAAGGAACTTGAGATGAGAGGTGCTTTTTGAAGAATATCTTACCTAGAGTTGTGGGCAATGTTAGGCAATAAGAGAAAATTGACTGAGATAGAGATCTAGAACTGAATGTAGGGAATATTTGCCCATTTGCTCCCTGATACTCATTCCTCCTTCCTGCTGCCTAAAGTACTCTTTTGTATTCTCAGTTATGAGGTTTGGGTGGAATTAACTTCACCCAAATTTTGTAAGCTACATTTGTACCACCTCAATGATTAGTATAGTATTGGGCAAATTAGAGTCAGTGAGATGTGAGGAGATGTTTAGTGGGACTTTGGGGAATGGGAAATATCTCTTTCTTTCATAGGCAGTGAGGTCTGCAAACTGTGATAATCATTTCCCTAACATATGGGAAGAACCCGGATATTCCAGAGATAACTAGGTCACGTCTGAGGATCAAGAGAGCACCTCAAAAGACAGGAGGAAGAAAAGAAATTTGTTATAGCTGAGCTGGATTAAGCCTTGCTTGAAGATAGCACTGCTCCTTTTTGCAAAATAGATCTCCTTTTTTGTTTAAATCACTCTGAGTGCTCTCTCTTTCTCTTTAAATACACACATATCCACACCCACAAGTCTGAAAATCAAATGTGTGGCAGGTTTAATTAAAGTCAAAAACAGGATCTGTTTATCAAGGATCCCCAAACCGAGCTTTGTAGAGACTCTACTTTTAGGAGGCAAGAGGTATGTACAAGAGGAGCCATTAAAGGAGTTAGGGTGGTGGGAGAAAAAAACATAGTTCAATATAATAACAGCAAAGAGGGGATAGAAGTCTCTATAAGAGTTGGATATCAGTGCCAACTCTCCAGCCTAAATTTGTTGTTTCTTATCCTATATCAGAGAGTGATAGAATCCTTCCAAACAATCATCCTTTATTACCTGGTTGTCTCTGTAATATTTTCTTCTCTCTTCTTTCTAAACCAGCCATCCCTCCAATATCGACTTCCCCATTTTGAAAAGCATACCCCCCACCTCTTTATCATAACTAAAAACCCTACTTGTTCCTCCAGATCAATCATTTACTCCTATATACTATGTTGCATTTATATAGAATGGTAAATTTTATTCATTCATTTGTTCATACATGCAGGCGTGCATTCATCCATCCCTCCAGATCTGATGAACATCAAAACAGAGTATAGCACACAGCAGCCACGTGTACTATGCTTTGCTTTGATAACTACTTTCTGATGTCACCGTGCTTTCTCTTTCTCCATCTCTCCTCTTCCACGTTCTCATTTGAAGAATATGGAAATGGAGGGGAGCAAAGAAGCATCAGCGGAGGAAAGGAGAAAAGGAAATAGAGGAAACAGAGTCAGGCTGCATATTTATGGAATTGGTGCTGTTGCAGTCAACGAGATCAGATATCTGGAGGATAAGCTTACAGAATAACACAACACTACCTATATTTTCTCTCAGAGACACTCTCTCCTCATGTATCCTGAGTTCTTAAATGGCCATTTTGAGTTCTGTCCTTTTGATGACTTTCTCCCTCAGTCTGTGGGAAATTTAAGTGTCACCCACACATGAGCTTGAAATGATTCACACATCCCTGGGGTGTTAGGTTGAAAGACCCAGGTAGTGTCATAGAGCACAGACTTCCAGACAACTGTGAGCATACTGTGATCTCTTAGAAATTTCTTGGGGAAAAAAATGAGAAAAGTAAAGTCAATATAATGAGTTGTTTAGAAAACTACATTTATAAAAATATTATCCTTTATTCTGACTTTAAGCCTTTCTTATATTTTGCTATTACAATATCTTTTATGAAATGATTGTTAGAAAAGCTAGTTGCTTTAAACAAATGGTCCCTGGCAAAATAAAAAGTTGGAAACCATAAGTATGATTATGTACATAGAAATTGGAAATTTGTTATGGTATCTGCAAGATGTGGGGAGTCCTTTCCCTTGTTTCTTGTCTGGAGAACTGTCAAGGCCCTGTGTAACCTAAGAAACTTCCTACAGCAAGAGTGTAAATCACACAGCAAACATTTGGAGACAATGACAAGGCAGAGCCCAGCAGAGAAGGAGGTAACGGTCAGTAGGTATTTCGGATGACAAGAAAATCTCCCAAATTATGTATTTTGTAGATCTAAGTAGTAATTACAAGATATAAGGATAACTAAGTTATAACAATACTGTTGTTAGGGTAGAATGTTATATGGTTGCAAAAAAGGCTCAGTATAGATCTGTTTTTCAAAAGACCAACAAGGTTTCATTGTTGCAACCTCCCTGGCAAAGAAGAAAAAGACTTCTATAGTCTCTTCCTTACCACTTCCCAAATGTGTGTGTGTGTGCATGTGCATGCCCGTGTGTGTTTTAATTCCTTGATCAGGATAGATTAAAAGTTAACATAAAAACATTTAGGATGATTCAGGAGGAAATCTGGGACCTCAGAATACTCTGAAGTTATCATTATGGACATTTATTATGATGGTAGTAACCTTGCCTAGCTGTAAAATATCATCTTTTACAACCCTGCCTTCAGATAAGTGATTTATTGCGACAGATTCCCAGAATATTAGACTTGGAAAGGACTTGGAGAACTTACAATTACTGTCCTCATTTTAAGAATAAGAAAATTGATAGTCAGAAATTTAAGAAATTTTCCTATGGTGACAGGTCTAGAAAATGGCAAAACTGGGACCTGAATTTAGGTCTTCTGACTGTAATATCATTTTTTCATTATACTACACCAGCTGTAATATTTTTAAAATGAACATTCAACTATGAAAGCGCATTTCAGTCAAAATTATTAACAATGAATACAAAATTATTAATGGCAAATGCTCTAGAAATTAAATTACCAGTAAGTTAGGATTCTACTAGATTTGTCAACTAAACCATCACATTAACATGTGGCCTTCCTTTAAGTATATAGTACAGAATTTGCCATTCATTCATTCATTCATTCAATAAATATTTATTAAGGGCTTATTAATTGTCAGGGAGACAAAGATAAAATCAAGGCTCTTTAGTATAAAATCAATCCCAATCAGAAACAATACTTATTTTAAATATTATTTTCAAATTAAGATTTTAACTTGGTCTTCATTTGTTTAATAATTAATTCTTTCAACAAATATTTTCTGACAATACACCATTCTAGGTATCATTCCAGGTACTAGCTATACAATACTGAACAAAACAGATAAGTTTCTGGCTTTCCTATGGCTTATGTTCCAGTTGGGAAGACAGGAAAAAAAATTGTCTTAATTGTATGGAAAGTCGGAAAGTGATAAGTGTTATGGAATTATATCCACGCTAAGAAAGGTGGTATGGAAGTGGGGGAGATCTGTAATTTTACATGGCGTAATCACTGAAAGAGCGCTATTTGAGCAGAAATTTGAAGGAAGTGAAGAGCAGTCTAAAGATCTTTTGAGGCATAGAAAACAGTCAGTACAAAGTTCTGAGGTGGGAGTATATTTGGAATATTCAGAAAATAGTGAACAAGCCAGTATGGTTATGTAATAGTGAGCAAGAAGGAGAGCAGACAGAGATGAGAGCTGAGAGGTCACAGAATAAAATTAATAAAAATCATTGATGAAGAGAAAAATCTTAAAAGCTTTCCCCTTTTCCTGGGGTAAGTTGGAGAAAAAGTTACATATGAAGAAATAAAAATAAAGATGGAAGATTTCTCATAGGAAATAACACAAGTGAGAATATCAAATATTTCAGGAAGAAAAAATGTTTACAGAAAATTGAAAAGGAGGGGATGTTTTCCAGCTCATTTTATGAGGCCCACATCACCCTAATACCCAAACTAGACAAGAATATCACAGTAAAAAAAAATACTGTAGACCAATATCTCTCATAAATATACACACAAAGATTCTTAACAAAATATTAACAAATCTAACAATATGTTAAAAGAATAACAAACACATCATTACCAAATACAATTCACTCTAGGAATGCAAGGTTTGTTTAACATTCAAAAATCAATCAATATAATTTACCTTAGTAACAATTAAAAAAAAAAGCATATGGGTATCTCAATAGATGTAGGAAAAAGCATTTTAAAAAATGCCAATAACTATTCCTAATTAAAATACTCTTTAAGAATAGAAAGGAGCTTTCTCAACTTGGTAAAAGGCATGATTAAAACATACAACTAACATCATACTTAATAGTGAGAAACAGAATACTTTCCCTCTAAAATCAGGATCAAGGATTTCCATTCTCAGCACTCCTATTCAACGTCTAGTCAGTGTAATCAAAGAAATAAAAGGTGCTTAGATTGAAAAGAAAAAAGTAAAACTCTTTCTTTGTGGACATGACCGTCCATATAGAAAATGGTATACAGTTGGCAAAAGCAAACAAACAAGAACCCAGAAAAATTAATTTGACAAGTTTAGTAAGTTTGAAGGATACAAGAGTAACATAAAAATTAATTGCATTCTATGCCATCAAAGACCACCAGTAACACGCATGCAATTGAACACACTGGAAGAACATACGCCATGCAGGATTTGAGTTTTAGTTAGGTGATTTGGGGAAGGATCCAAGTAAGCAGCGTTTCTAAATATGGTGCTGCAAGAAAGTAGGGACAATATTATGATTGTGTATCTTCATTAATTCTGGCTAAAAGGAGGGCAGAATAGAACTAGACTAAAGTCATGATTGGTAAAGAAGCAGCAGATAAAGCATAATATATATAGTACCAGTACTTAAAGAAGTAATATACTTAATATAGTCAGATGAATCCAGAGAGGAAGCAATTGGATACTTTGTTGTTTGCCCACTGACCTTGTTTTCTTCTCTGCTTAGACAAAATTACCAAGTGGTCTTGTTTTGTCACATGGCTTCATGGTTGCCAAGTGACCTTGTTGTTCTGGGAAATTCTTCATCTCCAACAAGATAATAACATGGGCACCAGGACAGCTTCTAAAAGCACTATGGCCTGGTTGTGTCAGGTTGGCTCTCAAATGTCAGGGATTGCTTTTTCCTTTCTAACATATCTTCTCTAAGGAGGTCAAGTTTCTGAGAGATGAAGCAAGAGTACAGGAAGGGCTGGGAAAATCTGACAGGTTCTCTCACGGGTTCCCTCTTCTGCAATTATAGCTGCTTTGTATGTTGAACATCTTAGTAAAATGCCCCCCAGTACTAAAAAATTTTGAAAGCCACACCGTGTGTGTGTGTGTATGCTTTATTAATATACCACAAACTGAGGCAGAGATATATAATGTGTGGGTTGAATTGCCCTTGGATATGATCTTGCAAAGAATGGGTGAATCTGGAAAAACAACCAGATCTGCAGAAGTCCAGTCCTATCACTATTCTTTCCACTGCACTGTGCTGTAATTTTTTTTTAATTAGTAAGAATTTGTTCAGTAAATCCCAGATAATACCACTTTAATGTGTAGCAATACCACCTCATAGGTTTCTCATATTAATAAGCCAGATCATGAGCCAGCACGAACCACATTCAACATAAAAATTAAAACTTTTATTAAGATGTAGAAATGAAATAGGTGAAAGAAAAAAATATGGAATTCCTGCCTCCATTTTTAATTTAATTTTTATTAATGAAGCTTTCCTTGAATATTTCTCTGGAAGTCATATTTTTCTTTGACCTCCATCATTTGTTTGTCTACTCATCTCTGATGAAAATCCTCAAAATGGTATTTTCCAGTGCAAGAACTGAGACAACTCTGTCTCATTTCTTCTTACGCTTACGTCAGTGGTTCACACAAATGAGGACCCAATGAATAGTGGCCTATTGCTAACATTTGGAGTCATAACATTGATCTCCGTCATACCTCATTTTGCTGTAGAATTTGAGCATATTTAATATTAGCTTTAAATGCCCCAAAGAATATTCATCTTGGACACTACTTTCAATTTTTGATGTGTAAGAATGTCTCATTTATTTTAATAAAGAAAAGTTTCTATACATAAAGTTATTCATTTCAGTACAACTTTAAGTAAAATTGGAAACAGTGAGGACTTTAATAAAAAGTGGGTGATTAAGTAAATCAGGATGTACTCAAAGTATCCATGAGAAATGAAGATGCTAATGATTATGTGAAAAAAAATCCCAAGTAGATAGTGACAAGTGCAATGATCAAAATATTTTTTTAAGATTTTATTTATTTGTCTGACAGAGAGGGACACAGCGAGAGAGGGAACACAAGCAGGGGGAATGGGAGAGGGAGAAGCAGGCTTCCCACTGAGCAGGGAGCCCGATGTGGGGCTCCATCCCAGGACCCTGGGATCATGACCTGAGCCGAAGGCAGATGCTTAACGACTGAGCCACCTAGGTGCCCCAAAATATTGACACACAGTCATTATGATTACAACTCTGGTAAGCTGAAAATGGCAGAAACTGATTAAACATTCCTGAAGGGGAATATAATTTGTATTTGGATGGTGGGGCAATATTTCTTCATTTGACTTAATGTCTTAAAAATAATCAATTGGGGGAAGCCTGGGTGGCACAGTTGGTTAAGTGTCTGCCTTCAGCTCAGGTCACGATCCCAGGATCCTGGAATCGAGGCCCGCATTGGGCTCCCTGCTCAGCGGAGAGCCTGCTTCTCCCTCTGCTTGCTTTTCCTGCTGTTGTCCCTGACAAATAAGTAAAATCTTAAAAAAAAATAATCAATTTGGTATGGTTGTTATATCATTTTACAAGAAAAATTATGATATTTATACTTTAACTCAGTTTAAAATATTATCTATTGATAGTTTTTAAATACAATTTAAGTAATACTGAGATTTAAATCTTTCTCAAAATTTCTATTTAAAATATTTACCTATCATTTCAAGAGTAAAAAAACCAAAACGATAAACAAATTTATTAAGAAAAGTAGAACATGAAATGCCTACCTACCAAAAAAAAGAAAGAAAAGAAAAACTACTAATGATTTTTATTTCACAAGAGAGCACTGAGTTTTATAAACTGAAAGTAAAACTTAATTCCAATTTGTGACAACTGTGCAACTTCATAGATAGCCAGCAGGTGTCAGACTCATACTACCTTATGCAATATAGAAATTAAGTACTGGGAAAGGAGTTGGAGTTTCATGACTTTTTTGAGATATTTGATAAAGTAAATTGAAAAAAGGGGGAGAATACATAATCCTACTTTACAAGTTGGGAGAACTTTTAAAACATGCTTCTAGATAAGAACATACTATTAATGCCCAGCGGGGAGTCTGCTTCTCCCTCTGACCCTCTTCCCTCTCGTGCTCTCTCTATCTCATTCTCTCTCTCAAATAAATAAATAAAATCTTTTTTAAAAAAAATGCACGGATTGTGAAATGGCAAGATGTGGAAAGTTATTTGGCATTATTTATTCATAGGTGCAATAAAAAATTCATATTGTTTGAATTAAAAAATGAGGCAAACATATAGGAAAATGATTTCATAATATTGTTAACTGAAAAACAGCAGTATACTGTTATTACATATGTGTGTGTATATAAATAATAGATAACAATGATATATAAAACCGTCATAATTTAAAAAAAGTGTCTATATGTTAAAGGGCATCACATTGTTAATAGTAATTATTTATGGATGGTGATATTGTGCTCAGATGTTTTACCTCTTGCCACCTTTTGCCTCAAGTATCTAAAATACCTGTATTTTAGAGTATACATAATGCTTTATTTCAAACTATAGATACTACAGAGAAACATCTCTCTAAGTTATTTCTGTTCAACATGAACTCCTAATTCATTCTGGAGATCCAATATGATGACATGTATAATGGCAAAAGGAGACAGAGACCTTTTAAAAAGGAGTGTAATTTTTTTTTTTTAGGTTTTATAATGTTACTCTTTATTAGTAACTAGTAACTTTTAATTTTGCTACAGTTCCACTGATCATCAAAAGAGGAATGTACAGTGTTCTATTATGTATCAAGGCCACAGTAACATCTCCCTCCCTGAAACTCAGTACTCTTGGACTCTGACCCCTGACCACAAAAGGATCTCATCTATCTTGCAGTGCCCTCTGGGCAAATCTGGTTGACAGTCCAGTGTGTGTTAATGTAGACCAAGTATGGTCTTTGTAGCCAAATTAATGAGCCAAAAATGAGCGTGCTGGTCTAGTCACTTCTTTGAATCTTGGTTTCCTTTACTGCAAAATCTGGCTTTTAATACCCTAGCTTTTAATATAATACTTTTAATATTAAAAGGAATGTAGTTTTGTAGTTAGTTTCCTTCACCTTGCCATCCATAATGTTTTATTTAGCCTTTGTGTGACCCTTGAGTATAATGGCTCAGTTTCTTGTCTTCTTCACTTTATTTCTCGTTTCATTTACCAAATACTTAAGTAGTGCAGATATTAATTTATTAATCCCCATAACAACCTTATAAGGTAGGTGTTGTTTTTATTAAATTAGGAAATTGAGGCACAGAGCAGCTCATCATCAGAAATCAAGCAGTTAGATTCCATGTTCTAACTCCTCTGGTAAACCCAGAAATGCTGTATGAATGGATGAAGACATTTTAAAATGATAATTATTTTGAAAATTAGCTAGATACAAATCTCAGTCAGTGAAAGTTAGATGTAAAGAAACACAAATTCATGTTGTTTCTGCCTTTAACACTACTTTAGATCTAGGGGCGCCTGGGTGGCTCAGTCAGTTAAGTGTCTGCCTTCAGGTGAGGCCATGATCCCAGGGTCCTGGGATGGAGCCCCGCATCGGACTCCTTGCTCAGCAGGGACCCCGCTTCTCCCTCTGCCTGCTTCTCCCCCTGCTTGTGCTTGTGCTCTCTCTCTCTCTCTCTCTCTGAATAAATAAATAAATAATCTTAAAACAAACTAACAAAAAAAACACTACTTTAGGTCTAGTAGGTTTTCCTGCTGTTTGCGTCTCATTCTTGTGAATCTGAGAATTGCTCTGCTGCCTCCATGCTGCATAATAGATACCCCTTCTTTCCCTGGAGTCTTCCCTGGGGTATCACACTCCTGGAACAGCATCCAGAGTCACCATTATCAGATCCCACCAGCTTATCTGCTTATCTGTGTTCATTCTTTCTCAGGCCTCTCTGGGACATTGTGCATCTGTCCCCTCTCTCAGATCCTCTAATTATGCTTATCCGACGTCTCCTTTTCTTGAGGAAATGAGCATTAGAGTAGTTTGAACATGGCAAAAGGCAAATGAGGGTATGAAAGAAAATGCCAGAAAAACATACTAATATTTCACAAATATTTTCCAACACATAATGAAATAGGAAAAGGAGAAAAGTAAATTTTAAAAGTCCAACATATACTTATTAAGTTGTGCAATTTTTATAGATCTCATATAACATAATATGAACTCAGAGCTTCCTACAGTTTCTAAGTGTGGGAATAATTTTATTTGGTATAGGTGGATAGGAGCCACACGAAGACTATCATTCTTGCGTTTCTCTTCTGTTTTTGCTTCATAAAGGAGAGAGAGAGAGAGACAGAGAGACAGAACCAGTAACAGAGACTGAGAGAAAAAGAAACTCATTAGTTACTCTAGGACAAGTTAATCTTTTTCTGGCTGCTATTTCCCAGCTCTCCAATGTTTGGAGCCATTGCTTCATACTTTAGTGGGTCTCTTTACTGCGTTTTGTATAATTTTTGTATGAATTTTTACAGTATTTTCATATTCTTAGCACTTTCTCGTATATGCCGTGTGTAGCTCCCATTAGCATGTGTCTTTTCTGTGGAATTACTATTTGATGGTCCTGTCCCTTGTCTGACTAAAAGGACAAACTCTGTCAGCTCCTGTGGAAGGCTTTGCCTTATGGATACTAAGTTTCACAGAGCACTAGTGACACCACTTAAGAAGCTTCCATCTGTGAAATGTTAGGCATTCTGAAGCTTCTGTAATAGTTTTCAACTATCTGTTGAATTACATTACTGTACTTTGCCCAGAAATCAACATACGGATGTATAGTCAAGGTTTGGTTGTTGTTTTTGTTCATTTATCTGTTTGCTTTTTGATATGAGCTGACCAGATATGGTCAGCGCACTCTGGAATGAAAGGTAGAGGTGTTGTATGTTACTACAGATGTGCAAGACTATCGTGTCCACTTTTTTCTTGCTAGAGTAGACTTTCATGTCTGTTCAGATGAGGATATGTGTTTATGCATAGCACAGTGTTCTAGAATAGATTTCCCAAGCTTTATGTATGAAGATTGTTGACTTTGGAAATAACAAGACAGATTATTTTTTATAGGAGAAACTATGGGTAAAAGTATTGTCTATTCTTCATACCTTCCAGAAATGTTTGTCCAATAGAGGGTAATTTGCATATTTCCTAAAATAAAATTTCTGACAGAAATTATAATCACTGTCATCAATGATTGAAAGGCTTTTAGAATACTTTTACCTCATTAATAAAGTTCTGTACAGAGCTGCCCATTTACCAAAAATGTTTTTTAAAAGTCTCTTAATTGTGAAATCACCTAGAAAAGCTTCTAATTGAATATCTTCAGTTCTGAACACTAAAAACGACTAGCCTATTCATCAGCTGTCAAGACATACAGTTTTTAGTCTCCTGTGAACACATGCAATCAGTGCAACCTTTATGGAAAAAAATTCCATTAACTATTAGAAGTACATTTGAGTACATTTTCCATTTTCTATCAAAATGGCTTTTTTTTTTTTTTGGTAAGCTTTGCTGCTTTTTATACGGATTAAATTTTCCTTTTCTGGAATCATGGATATGAAGTAATTTGAAGATAACACAAAAGTATTCTGAATGACTTAACAATTATTTGTAGTATTTAAAATTTACCTAAAATTATATCAATAATGCTCTATGAATTTTTTTACAATATATTTTGTCCAAGTGCTTCTGATGATACCTATTTCTATATGAAAAGAAAGCTTTAACAATGGTCAGTAGTAAAAAGAAAAAAAAAACCCACAAAAAAACAAAAAACAACCTCCCCCCAAAAAAAACAAAAGAAAGCAAAAATATACGTACTAGGGTTGGAAGTCAGGTAGTAATGAAGGAAGAAAAATAAGAGAGAAAGGATGGGGCGCCTGGGTGGCTCAGTTGTTAAGCATCTGCCTTTGGCTTGGGTCATGATCCCAGGGTCCTGGGATTGAGCCTCACGTCAGGCTCCCTGCTCAGTGGAGAGCCTCCTTCTCCTTCTCCCTCTGCCTGCTGCTCTGCTTACTTGTCCTCTCTATCTCTCTGTCAAATAAATAAATAAAATCTTAAAAAAAAGAGAAAGGAAATAATTTATTTTATGAAAGTTGATTCAACTTGTTGAGCCAATGTTTCAAGGTTCTTATGAAATCACACAGAGCAAATGGACTTTTGGATGTCTAAGCCCATAGGAAAAGAAGTTTAAGCCAAGAATCACCTGTGGGAGAAGACATGCATGTATGTGTGTGACAATAGGCCAGGCCTATACGTTTTTAGCTAGGGAGAGCAGATTCAATGAAGATTTTGATATAGCCCATTCCTCCTTTCTTCTGATAACCTATGGCTGGATTCTTAAAACCTCCTATGAAAATAAATGACTGACTTTATTAGTTGTTTTTTCTATACGCAGATTTGGTTTTTCTCTTCTTTCTTCCTTTTATTCCCCCTCCCAGAATGGCAGGGATTATTGGATGTCATTGGCAGAAATAATATTATTATTATTTTTTAAAAACACAACAAAAAAACCAATAGTCCCCAAACATGCAAAACATCTGTTCTTTCTCCAGGAAGGCCATCTTAGTTTCCACTTTCACAGGTTTTTCTTCACTTGCTGAATAAATATCAAATATTTTTGTATAACTCATCATTACCAGAGGATGTCTAAGTGGTCTTGATCTTCATAAAATAAAATAATGACTTGTGTCACTTCAAGTGTCCCTCAAAACATTTAAAATAATTCTATATTTAAAAAATCCCTACTGAATTCACAGTATGATCAACTAAACAACTGATAGAAATCTCTTTTCTATAACATTCAAAGATAGCTCTTAACTGGACAGATAATAACTCAGCTTTGGGACTCGAAAATAAATAGTTCAACATTGCTGTGTGAATTAAAAGATCTGTTTTTCATTAGCATGTATTTAGAATTGTCTGATCCTGCCTCCCCTCTTCTTTAACTCTATTCAAGAGCCCATTTTTGAAATGTTGTAGAGACTTCTGCCACATGAACAAATTGTCTTAACTACCTGACAAGGTCCTTTTCTCCAAGGACTGTGAATCTTGAGCCCAATTTTGCCTTTTGTTCTTTGTATTCTCTAACTTCCTTCAATAGAACTACCATGCTTCATATTGTCATTACCCTCTATTGTTGTGAACTGGATGTTGGCTTATAAAAGCAGTATCTGTTGAGATGAGTAAGTTTTCATTTACATACAAAAATGATTCCTCCATGCGTTAGTGTCCAGAAATGGTAATACATTTTTACTCCTTTCTCCATTCTGTCTTCCATTCCTTTGATTTTTCTCACATTTAGTTTGGCCAGATGGAATCAGGGGAATGTTCAAGTGGAACATGCTCTTTGACTGCAAACACTAGCCCTAACTAAGCGCTGGTTTGTCCTTAGACTGTGACCTAGGCCTAGCCAGTACTAAACACTTAAATGGTTGAATGAATGACTACATATAACCTTTGGAGGAGGAAAAAAAGAAGCTAATTGGTCCATGAGGGAATTGAACTTAATTGAACTTATAATCTTAGCTTTATCAGTGTAAGTCTCTATATCCAAACGTAATTATGTGGATCTTATATATTTCATAAAGAAGCTTTTGACAGCAATAGTTTGGATGGGATAGTCCCCAAGTATCTCTTTTCTTTTATTTTCTTCTTTTTTTTCTTTCTTCCTTCTGTCCTTCCTTCCTTCCTTCCTTCCTCCCTCCCTCCCTCTCTCTCTCTTTCTTTCTTTCTTTTTCTTTCTACCACTTAGTAAATCAAAATGTGGAAACACTTTAAAATAAAAATTGAGCTCAGACAAGAGAACTAACCATGCTTGTCAGGTTATTGAATCAAGTCTGTGCATGAAATCTGACAGAGCAAGTGCTCTCTTGGGCCTTAAAGTTGTTGAAGTACATGAATTATAGCTTAAGCATACAGGCTTCTGGGGAAAAAGCCAGCTACAAATAGTGTCACACTATGCAGGGACATCCCTTGTCACTGAGGGAGGAATCAGAGTGAGCTTAACTGTTGAAAACCTCTGTTTATTTCCTCCTAATTTTAAGCCAAAAAGTATTATAGTCTACTTGTCAATACTGCTTTATCTTTACCTCATTCAAAGTCCCCTCTTCCACAACACCACCAACAGTGAAAAAATCCTATCTGAGATATAAAAGGTTCCTAGCACCTGAATTTATCATGTTACTTAGGAAAAAAAACCCAACATTCTAAATATAGTATTGCTCGTCTTGCTACAGATAAATCTCAAACTTTCTTAATAACTCCTCCTTTCTGGGAAAGCAATAATGCTGGCAAAATGTGACTATGGACAATAGTATCTTATTCATTATTTATGGCACCTAGAAAGAATTACTATATGCATTTAATATTTTTTGAGTAAGTGCAAAGGTTTCTTCCAGTTCTAATGTTTTGTGATTCTAAGAATAGAGGATAGTCTTTAATGGTTGAAATAATAAGAGTTATCAATGTTTATTGAGCATTTTCTATGTGCCAGACACTGTTAAGTAATTGCCTTACTGCATTTCATTCTCAGAAAATGTCTACAAGAAAGGCAGTGCTATCACACCACATTGACAAGGTGGGGACATGAGGATTAATGAGGTTGAGACTTGCCTAAGTTTCCAGGGAGGAAAATGTAGAATGGAGCTTTGAGTCCAGGCAGTTTGACTCAAGGGCCCAAGTTTTAGGCACTCTATACTACAACCAAAACAATGAAAGCTTTCATTTGCTACTACAAGATTTTACCTGCATAGTTTTATTTACCAAGTATGTAGAGTTAGTAGAAATTCTAAAGATAGTATCTCTGAGCTAAGAGGGAGGAAGATTGTAACTTCTTTATAGACTCCACTCTTCCTGTCAAGTCATGAAAGAATAAGCAAAATATGTAAAGAAAAAAAAAAAAGAAACTAACAACAAACTTACCAACACCACAAAGGGTAAATAGAGTAATTTAATTCAAAACCCAGAGCAAGCGAACAAGCAAAACCCAAACTCTCAGTGAAGAATGAAACATACATTTCTGAGCAGAATAGAAAAGCACAGCCTGGTATGGTTCTCACGCTAATCTCAAGCCCAGGACGCCTCTTATTGAGGGGAGTTTTCCTAATACCTCCAAACCCGGAGGAAAACAGAATGTTGATTTCTTTTCCTCTTAACTTCTGTAGAAGCACAATGGAGATCCCTACTGGTAACGGTGAAGCAAAAGTAATAGGCCTTTGCAATTAAAATTCTAGCACTACATTCTGATTTGGGGAAATGATTCAAAGTTCAATGGTATTTCTCCTATAGGAATGGCCTGCCCCTCTTCTCTACCCCCACTCCAAACTTGATACAGTATGGGTTGCCAGATAAAATGTTTATAATAAACAATTATTGTTTATCTGGAATTTATATTTAACCAGGTGTTTTATATTTTTATTTGCTACAGAATGTGTTAATTCAATTTGAATTTCAGATAAACAATGAATATTATTTTAGAATAAGTATACACACAATATTGCGTGGGACATACTCATACTAATAAAAAAAATACTGCTTATCTGTATCTGTTTTTCTTCACTTCATCCTTGATGAGATTCTTTAGGAAATAATATTTCTCGTAGTGAAGAAATATTCAAAATTTAATTTTTTTTAGTTTTATTCTTTCCTTAAGTAAAAAATAAATGAAATGTTTTAAATTAAAAAAAATCTCTCTTTATTCTTATTTCATTTTAATAAAAATATTCCTAACATCTATCTCCTATCTTCCCATTGATTTACCTACCAGTCTACCTTATACATTTCCACTTTCCTATCTCTGTGTATTCCAAAAAGTTAGGATGGTATTTACCTAACGGTAATAATGATCATTTTTCAGGAGTTGTTTTAGGGTAAGTTTTAAGGTTTTTTTTTTGTACTTTCTGCATTGTTTGGTTCTTACTGAGTATATATAATGCTCATAGAAACAAGAGAGGGAATAAAAAAAGACAACTGTAATCCAAAAGAGTAAGATGTTAATAGTGGATAAATCTGGTTAATAACATAATCATGAGTAATTATTATTTCCTCTTAAATAGTGTTCTTTTTTTAAAAATAAATTCTAAGCATATATATAAGTATTATAATCGTATCGTTTAGAAATAAAAAGCTAAAGAAATGGGAAGAAGGCTTATAAAATATTAGAATTTCCCACCCCCAAGAAATGAATCTGCCTGTTTGTAAGAAAAACAGTAATATACATACTGGACAGAGGGGGGAAATAGGCAAGAAGAGGGAATAAAAAAAGGCAAAGTAATAAAAAAGAAATTAAAAAAATACCTTCTGTTGAAAGCTATTTTTAAACATTTTATAGAAAGCCAACCTTGCATTATAAAATTATTTCATGGCACAGTTCTCATTTACTACCTTGTATGCAGACTGGTTTTATCCCAGGTGAAAACTGTTAAATTTCCATTTGCTTGTCTTCTACTCATGGAATTTACTTGTTGATTACAAAGAAGCAGGAAGATTTAGGGCTTTCTCATCCCAATTTTCCACTTCCCTTAACATCTGATGACTGTTCTACTCAGAGTGAGAAACCACAGACTTGTGCCCAGGACTAATAGTGATGATT
Organism: Callorhinus ursinus; assembly: GCF_003265705.2. NCBI lineage: Eukaryota > Metazoa > Chordata > Mammalia > Carnivora > Otariidae > Callorhinus > Callorhinus ursinus. The sequence continues at coordinate 57,039,641 of NW_027397065.1, forward strand.
GATGACCTGGCATGTCCAGAATTACCCCTTCTCCACTGTCAGGATATTTCTCTTAACTACCTTTCCCAGATCTTGAACTAAGCTCAAATATCTCATTCTGAAGTATTGGTTATGTTACCCCAATGTAATTAATCTGAAATGGCTAAGTAGAGTATTAATTAAATTTAGATAAACGAGGGGATTTTTTTTAAAGAGTTTATTTATTTATTTGACTGAGAGATAGAGAGCATAAGTAGGCAGAGTGGCAGGCAGAGGGAGAGGGAGAAGCAGGCTCTCCGCTGAGCAAGGAGCCGGACGTGGGGCTCGATCCCAGGACCCCAGGATCATGACCTGAGCCGAAGGCAGCCGCTTAACCGACTGAGCCACCCAGACGCCCCAGGGGATTTTTTTTAATAGAAAAACTTTATAGGGGCATTTTGTTGCTGTTGCCACAACTATGAAACCTCAAGAAATAATAGTAATAATAAAAAGATAATAACTATAATGATGAGTAATAATGAAATTATAAGTGTTTACATGTTTGTTTACTTTTTACATGTATAATTTATGAGTCTGTTTTATATTACCTAATTTACGTGTATAAATAAATATTTATAATAATCATGATTACAATAACTGTTATTTTCGCCATAAACCTCAGCCCCTCCTCCATCCCAGTCGAATAATGATTCTCATCACATTAGACGCTCACATTTGCCCATTTGCATCATCTCGAAACAGGGTCCACTCCCCTCCCCCCCCACATCTGGTCAATCAGGAGACTATATCAAAATTATTTTGACACAACTATACTAAGAGACAATCTCTCCGCCTGGCATCTCCAAGCAAGAAGCTAAGTACAGGCAGAACTAACAACAACTTGGTGGACCAGGCTTCTCAGCAGCTCTACCCAGACTGGTCATTCTGGAGTGTGGCTCACACCACCTGTTGAGCAAGCCTGAGTCCTCTGAAATTCCTCGGAAACAATGGTCAGAGTCACACTGCGACGGCGATTTGTCACACTGCCATGGCGATTTTTCCCAGGGGCCTGGCAAGGACTGAAGGAGTGGATTCCGTCTCAACAGAGGTGTAAGGGAGAGAGGGACAAATAAGGCCAGGTTTGGGGAGAGAATTGCACATGCAACTACCAGGAGTCTATCACCTTCCAGGATGCCCAGGGCCTGGCGGCCCGAGACCCAAGACACAGGCGCAGGCTCCTGGGGAACTAGGTCTATGTCTGGCAAGGTCAACATTCGCAGCACCCCCAACTCACGGTTCCATTACTCCTGAGGCCAGCTTTCCTCCCGGTAGCTGCAAGGTATCTAGAATTTGTCCCAGGAGTCCACTGCTACTGCTGCTCCTCAAGCTTTCCCCTGAGGAGCAGCCTCACGGCTTTGATCTCTCTTTCAGACCCAGCCCAACTGCCAGCACCCTATTGGGCACCTAAGCCCTTCACCCAAGCTCCTCTATAAGAAAGTATTTTCCTCGTTTGAACACCATGTGGGAAGGCAGAGGGCGAGGGCCAGGAACCGGCGGTGGGGTGTGTGTGGGGGGGGATGGAGTGTGGGGCGCCCCAGGAAGGTAAACAGGAACCCACAGATGGAGCTCGCAGGGTGCTCTATGTGGCTTCGGGTGTGTGGGGGGACAGGAGGGAAGAAGCCTAGGCCCTGATGGAAGGGCAGGGAGAGAAGGGGCTGAGAAGCGCTCAGCATCCGGGGAGGCTCAGGGAATGGCTGAGTCAGGCATGAGGCGCTGCTACAGCAGCCACTCCTCCAGGAAGAAGCCTGATTTCTCTCGAGATCTGGGAGATGCACGGGTGCCGGCAGAGGAGTCCTGAGATGACACACACCAGGGTACCCAGGTGCGGAGGCTCTGCTCCCAGACTCCTCCTCACGCCACTATCAAGCAAACGCCAATTCTCCTGGATGCTTTGAGCCCTCTCCATCCCCCAAAGCGCTGGTGGCGCTTTGCTCCAGGGGCCGGGCTAGGTGTGTGGAGAATGTGCTCTGGCCCAAAGGCTATGTGTGCCACGGAGGAAGTGGGGGCCCGAGGCGGAAGGGGAACTGCGCAGGCGCGGACCGAAAACCTATCGCCACCCGGAGGACCAAAGGCCTGGGTGGGCGGGATGCGCTGCTCCGGATCCTGGTGCCGAGCTCTGAGGTGCGGTCCCGAGTCAGCCAGGGTCCCAGGCCTCAGCAACCTCGACGCACTGTTCCCTTATCCTCAGGGCACTTGTTCCTCCCGCAGCTGCGAGATATCTAGTTCATCCTAGGAAATCAGCTACAGGTAAATTAGAATACTTAAATAAGTGGTTTTTTAATGATAAGCATACCATTCCTGCCAGAATAGCGGGAGAGACAGATATGGGTTGTGAGCCAGCTATGTATTTTGGAGAGCCTTTCCTTTTCATAATACTATACAACACTCCCCTAATATTTTAAATATTATTTTTAACAGCTATTATTTGTAGACTATTAAGTATTTGGATATTATTTTTAAATAATTTTGTGTAGTTATTTGTCATACACATGAAGTGAAAAAGATCTTTCCTCTTGAATATTGTCAGTGGAGGGCTAGTACTGTATATTTTGATTTATATTTCCCGTGATTGGTGTAGAATATTATAACACATAGGAAAGTGAAAAGTGTAGTCAGGATAGAGCAGTTTTGTGGAAAGCACAATTAGGATTTTGTTCTTAGTTTGCCGCTAACTAGCTTTAGGACTCTGAATGAGTTCTGTCAACACATTTTCTGAGCAAGATTCAGTTTCAGGTAGAGATATAGCCCGATTTTTTAAAAAAAAATTTATTATGTTATGTTAATCACCATACATTACATCATTAGTTTTTGATGTAGTGTTCCATGATTCATTGTTTGTGCATAACACCCAGTGTTCCATTTGGGGGTGGGAGGGATGGGGTGGCTGGGTGATGGACATTGGGGAGGGTATGTGCTATGGAGATAGCCTGAATTTTATTGGCCAAACTGGGGTCATCTGTCCACACATTGGTCAGAGGAGAATTGTGTCCCTTGATTTACAGTCAGTCTTATCAAGGCCATGCCTAAGAGGGAAAGGTTATTTCGTTAAAGCAAAACTGTGGTATATATATATATATATATTATATATATTACATATATAATATATATATATATATTTTTTTTTTACCAGAAGTGGGAATAGATTCTGGGAAGACAATAAAATGGATTTTCACTTAGGATGGGTGGTCATTAGTGTCCTAACAGCCTTAGTTTCTTAAGATTCTAAAATTGGTTTATTCTGTTTACTGGTACTTTATATGCTGCTGTTCTTCATTTAGAAGTTGCTAGAAACTGCTCCAAGTTCAAATCATTTATCTTAGTTGAAAACAAGCAATGTCCGTTTTTAAAATGTGACACAGTGTATTGCATTTGTGATGTACATTTTTTTACCTTCTGTCAAAAGATAAATTGAGTCATATTAAAATTTTCAAGAATTTGAACAAACATTGATTTGAATCAGACAGCACCAGATCAAAAGTGGCAAGGAGCACTTTGCTGTCGGGACCTAGGGTAAAGGCTTTTATATAGCAGATGTGAAAGCAAAGCAAGAAAATTAATTGATTAGGTATACCTTAGGCAGTTGCCTTATTTGGGAAAGGCTCTTTGTGATTGGTTGCTCTCAAATTTCATTTTCTCTGATACAAGTGTATTTACAGGAATAGACTCTGATTTTAGATTTTGGTTTGATTGTGTAGGCTACTAATGCTTTGGAGCCATCTCAGTTTAATGGCCTGCTTGTTTAATTAATTTAATACTTCTTAACATCATTAACCAACTGAAGAAATGATAAGATGGAAAAGAAATAGAAGGATCTTTATATAATTATATCCGGGAATACATTAAAACTATGTGGTACATTGGAAAGAATAAGAGATGTTAGATTACTGTCAATTCAGTTGGCTTCCATGCTACCTGAATTTTGATATACTGTAAGGAAAGAAGTCTCATTTAAATCTCTGAGTGAACTCTTCCTCTCCCATGTTTTTTATTCTGTCTATATGATGATTAATCCTACACCTATATCTGGAGCAGACTTCTCTTTCTTAGCAGAGTCTATTTGTCCTACTGTTTACTTGACAGCCCTGCCTAGACATCTTTCTTCCCAAATCTTCTCTTCTTCCAGAGCTCTGAATCTTAATGGCTAAGCTAGAAAACTTGCAGCCATCTGTGACTTTTCCCTCACCAAACATTAATTAATTGTTTGAAAATTGGTTGACTCTACCTTCTAAATCACTTTGTACTCTGTCCAAATTTTGATCCATGTGTTTAATGCTTGCCATTAATTAATATAGCATGTTGTCTGCTAATTGAGTAATTCACAGAAGTAGAGAAGATAGACAAGACAAAATATGTAATAAATGGTATTTTGGTGGTATGAATAAATTGGCTTACATACTCCTAGGTAGTGTGCAGTAGTGGGAAAGGGATGCTATAGAAAGACAGGCCTGGATTTGAATCTTGATTAGCTGTATGACTTTGGGTAGATTATACAATCTCTCTTAACTTCTTTTCCTCATCTATTAAAGTGGAGATAAAAATATCTACCCTATGGGACTCATGCAAACATTATATGAGATTATGTGTATATATATATGTACCTATATATATATATATAGTGTGTGTGTGTGTGTGTGTCTGTGTATATATATATGTATGTGTATGTATATATATATAACGAGATTATATATATTGTGTATATATATTACATGAGATATATATATGTAGTTTTACACATTTGACATGTATTTATTTGCAAGAACTGTTTGTCAGACACTGTTCAAGTTTTTATAGTGCCACTACTTAAGGAAATTTATAATCTAGGGGAAAAGATACATAATAAAGTCTAACATTAGAGATGACTTACTATGTGATCAGTGCTGTTTTAATACCCTATGGGTAAAAATCCATTTAATTTGTAGGATAATCCTTTGATGTGTTATTAATATATTGACATTACAATAAATACATTGAATTACAGATATGATAACTAATTTGCTCAAGGTCATACCTCTGGTAAGTATGGAGCCTGAGTTTGAATTCAGGGACTTTCCATATACTTTCCGAAGGAGATGACCTTTATATGAAATTATGATAACTTGTACCTCTTTTCTTTATCCAATAGCCTCTTGAGCTAGTATACTTACTCTCCACACGATTGCATTGTGACATATAAAGTGAGCACAGTCATTGTAAAAACAGTATTAATCTCTCTCTCCTCCATGTGATTTCACAAGATGGAAGGAGCCTAGGTCTCCAAATGACTATTAAGAGTAGAGCTGATTTTATTGACAGTGACATGAGTGAAGGTGTATGTGTGTGCTTAACAGTGGACAACATTGTTTATGATGCATAATGCGATAAAGGAAAGTATTTTCTCTTCTGGCTGGATCACAGAATGCTCACCATTTATTCCAGGAATTTGGGACTAAAAGAAATGAAAGGAAGACAGTAGTAATGTCAAATATTTTGTTTTGAAAGGGCATTTTGGTGGTGGGAGTTAGGACAAGAGGTTTAACAAAGAAGTTGATATTGGTCGTATAAAAACATTAAATAAATCAGTGAAGGCTGAGTATTGTTAGAGGAGTTCATCGTCTTGCAAAGTAAAAAACCGCCCCCCACCCCCTGCATTGAGATAGAAGTCTTTTTTTTTTTTAAGATTTTATTTATTTATTTGAGAGAGAGAGAGACAGCACAAGCGGGGTGGAGAGGGAGAGGGAGAAGCAGACTCCCCGTGGAGCAGGGAGCCAGACTCAGGGCTTGATCTCAGGACCCTGGGATCAGGACCTGAACCAAAGACAGATGCTTACCTGACTGAGCCACCCAGGCGTCCCAAGACAGAAGTCTTATAGGTAAAGTTTAGTGAAAACAGATGCAGGTAAGATAAAAAGTAATTGATTTGTAGAAGTTTACACAAGATAGATACTATTTTATTGATGAAGCAGTATTTAAATGGATCTTCTAAGAGTGAAGGGGAGGTGTTGGTGATTTTACAGTTTATCTTAGAATTTAGTGAATTACAAATTCAGGTAAACTATTGGACTTATAAATCACAGAAACAGATGAATAACTTTATAACCTAATACATGGTATTGGATTAAGTTCCCTGCGATGACATTACCCGGATAAATCTATTCATGGAACATGTTTGCCAGCAAAAATGCCTTTCTTCGGGTGCATGCATGTAAAGAATCATCTTTATTCTCTCAATAGAGTACCTCAACCAAACGCCAGAAATTGGGTTGGGGGTGAAGAGGTTGGGATTTTAACTTTTTACCTTCTTGTAGATGATGAGTGAAATTTCACAACCATATCTCTCTTATCTTTATGGTTTGCCATCCTTAAAGAAACTTGTTCTCTCTCAAAAAGCACTGGTGAGTCCATAAAATTTGCTCAGAGCAGCTGCTTCCTTTTTTTCCCTAAGGGGAAAGTAAAGTAACTAGCAGGAGTCAGACGCTCATCTGTCTTTTACAGCTGGTACAGAAAGTAGTTTAGCAGTTTGTATTTGATTTATCTGTACGATGTTCAGTAGAGCTTAGCATTAAAAAGAAAATGTGACGTTAGGTGAGCAAGATCACTTACAAAAGTAGGTCTGAAGAAAGAGTCTGAATTCTCTTTGAATTTCCACCTGAGCTTTTTTTTTTTAATAAAGATTTTATTTATTTATTTGAGACACAGAGATACAGAGAGAGAGAGAGCAGGAGCAGTGGGAGAGGCAGAGAGAGAGGGAGAAGCAGACTCCCCGCTGAGCAGGGAGCCCTATGTGGGGCTCCATCCCAGGATCTGGGATCATGACCTGAGCCGAAGGCAGACACCCAACCATGTGAGCCACCCAGGCACCCCTCCACCTGAGCTTTTTAAATGCTGACCCACTGGCAGGTGCTTACATGAACACTTGATATTGTTCTTTGATACCATCTTGGACAAAAATAAGCCTTTCTTTGGGTTTTGCATACTCCATGGGAAACTAGTAAATGTATGGAGGTGCCAGACGCAAAGATCAGCAAGTCTATAAAAGGACAAACAACCCAAGGTACCCAATGTTTCTTCCCTGGTTGGAAATTTTGCACAGAATATGGAAGATGAAAATGAGATCAAGAATGAGCAAGGGCTGCACTGAAAAAAACAATCTCAGACTTTTAAGATAAAAAGGAAATGTGAATTTTGTGAGAAGGTATTCTCACATCTTTATTGCCTTCCTCCAGGTCCCCTTTAGGTTGACAGTACTGTTATCATGCAGTCCTTAAGCAAATGCCATCAAGCATTTCTGAAGAAAATACCCTTTCTTAAGGTGGTAGGAAAACTATATTGAAAAAAATTTTTTAAAAAGATGAGTGTAGAATGGAAACATTTTGGATGTTAACATTTCTGCCAGATATTTGTATCACTACTTTCTTCAAAGCACTACTTTCTTCTGCATGTGCATTCATGCACACTTAGTTTTCAAGTCTCTGATGTGGAATAAATTTAAGCTTTTCCAAAATGTATTCTCTATAATATAGATTGGATGTATTAAAAAACTTGTGATAAGGATTTGAAATGATTATTTAATTAGAGAAAATGAAGTAGTACTTCAAAAGTGAAGTCGTCTTTTTCACAAATTCCATATATCACATGGAAATAACAAGTGAGCAAAACTTTAGTTCATACTCTTAAATAGTGGAAGCAGGTAGTTACTTGTGTAGGGCAATAGGGCAGCAACTTCTGAAGATGAATCATGATTTTTCAAGTGGAGGTAACTCCTTAGCCTTTCACTTGTAATTGGATACACAATCAGGATACAGTGGTGGGTAAATGACCCAGTTCTGGCCAATGAAATGTAAAGAGAAGTTGGCTGGAAGTGGGTGGTTTTCTGCAAAGGCTTTTATTTCTTTTTTTTAAAAATTTGTTATTGTTATGTTAATCACCATTCATTGTTTGTATATAACACCCAGTGCTCCATGCAGTAGTGCCCTCTTTAATACCCATCACCAGGCTAACCCATCCCCCCCAGAACCCCCAGTTTGTTTCTCAGAGTCCATAGTCTCTCATGGTTCGTCTCCCCCTCCGATTTCCCCCTCTTCATTCTTCTCCTCCTGCTATCTTCTTCTTCTTTTTTAAACATATATTGTATTATTTGTTTCAGAGGCTTTTATTTCTTGATAATGAGGGCAGATATGGCTTTCGTCTTAACACTCTCTTCCAGCCTTAAGCAAGATCTTAACGCCTGAAGCCCCAGTGGCCATATTTGGCCAAGAGACAACAAGCATGAGGATGACAAGTCAACAGGATAATAACCTGAAAATAGAAAGTGCTTGTGGCCTTTACAGCATTCTTGAACAGCTAACCAAACAAGAAACTGCTTATTTTGGGACTTCTTAAATATGAAAAACAAACCTTTGATTAAGTCAATATTAGTTTAACTTATTTTTTTGAGGCTGAGAATGTCCTGGATTAATACAAATAGCTTCTGTGGATTCCACTATATGTTTATTTTATTTAGTTTTTAAATCAACATGCAGTAAAATTAACTTTTTAGGGTATAGTCCTATGGATTTTAATAGCTGCATAGATTTGTATAAATACTACCATGACCAGGATGCAGAACAGCTCCATGATTCCCCAGATCTTCCTCCTGCTATCCCTTTGTAGTGACACCTTTCTCTTGCTTCTAAAGTCTGGTACCCACTGATTTGTTCTCTGTCACTATAAATTTGTCTTTTTGAGAATATCATAAAAATGTAATTGCGCAGTACATAACCTTTTGAGACTGGCTTAATTTACTCACCATAATGTTTTTGAGATTCATTCAATATATTACATATATTGAGCTGCTTCTTTTTTACTGTGGAGTACATTGCATGGATGTTACCTATTAAAAAATGTTGGATTCTTTCCAGTTTTGGAAAATTATGGGTAGAGCTGTTGAAAAACATTTGTGTAAAAATATGTTTTTATTACTCTAGGGTAACTACTCAGGAGTGGGTGTGCTGGGTCACATTTCATATTTCACTTTGTAAGATATATGGTGAATATATATTTCACTTTGTAAGAAACTGTCAGCTGTTTTCTAGAGTAGTTGTTTCATTTTGCTTTCCCACAACAACGTATAAGAGTTGCTTTTGTTCCACATTCATACAAGCACTCGATATTATTGAAATTTTTAATATTTTAAATAATTTTAATATGTAATAATCACAGTATATCTTTTCATTTACTTGAGCCATTTTAAATTTTTTTGTGTTTTTTAGTTTTCAGCATTCAGTTGTTTTATTAGGTTCATACCTAATAATTTCATATTTTTTGAGATATTATAAATATTTTTTAAAATTTTCATTTCCGATTGTTCTAGTTTCCAATTGCTTGTATATGGAAATATGACTGATACATGTTTTTCTTGTATTTTGTGACATTACTTAATTCACTAATTAGTTCTAGGAATTTTGAAAAATAGATTTCTTATGATTTTTACATATAAATCATGTTACGCATGAATAGGAAAGAGTTTTCTTTCTTTTCAGTCTGTATGCCTTTAATTTCTATTTCTTGTCTTATTGTGCTGGTTAGGACTTGTAGTAAGTTGCTGAGTAGGAGTGGTGAGAGTGGACATCCTTGTCTTGCTTCCAATGTTGGGGGGGGATCATTTAGTTTTTTACCTTTAGATGTAGGATTTTTGGTAGATACTTTAAAAAAAATAAAATTGAAGAAATTCCTTTATATGCTGAGCAGCTGAGAGTTTTAATCATGCATGGATTTTGAATTTTGTCAAATGTTTTTTCTGCATTAAGTGATATCATAATGTGTTTTTTCCTTTATTGATGTGGTGGATTATGCTAATTGATTTTCAAATATTGAACCAGACTTTGCATTCTAGGGATAATTCTACACTTGATTGTAGTTCACTCTCTTTTTATATATTGATAGATTTAATTTGTGAATATCTTGCTGAGGATATTTTCCTCTTTATTCATGAAGTATATTGATAGGTAGTTGTTTTTTCTTATCCGATCTTTGCCCAGTTTTAGTGTCAGATTAATGCTGGGGTTCATAAAATGAATTAGGAAGTGTATCCTTTTTTTTTTTTGGAACATGTTTTATAGGATTGGGGTTATTTCTTCCTTAAATGTTTTTTTTACAGATTTTATTTATTTATTTGCTAGAGAGAGACAGATAGTGACAGAGATAGTGAGAGAGGGCACAACCAGTGGGAGAGGCAAAGGGAGAGGGAGAAGCAGGCTCCCGTGGAGCAGAGATCCCGACGTGGGACTCGATCCCAGAACCGTGAGATCATGACCTGAGCCGAAGGCAGACGCTTAATCAACCGAGCCATCAAGGCGCCCCCCCTTAAATGTTTTTTTTTTTTTTAAGAAATCACAGTAAAACAATCCACACTTATTTTTCAGAAGGTTTTAAACAATGGATTCAATTTCTTTAGTAGTTATAAAGCTATTCGGATTATTTATTTGATTTTGGGTGCATTTTGATAGTTAATGATTTTCATGGAATTAGTTAATTTCATCTAAGTTGTTGGATTTATATGTATAGAGTTATTTATAATAGTCCCTAATTGCTATTTTATTTTTTAAAAACATTTATTTATTTGAAAGAGAGAGAGAGAGAATGAGCACACATGCATATGTATGAGTAGGGAGAGGGCAGAAGGAGAGAGTCTTCAAACATTACCCACTGAGTGCGGAGCCCTGTGGGGGGTGGGGGGCTCAGTCCCACAACCCATGAGATCATGACCTGAGCTGAAACCAATGGTCAGACGCTTAACGGACTGAGCCACTCAGGTGCCCCCAATTGCTATTTTAATGTCTACGTGCTCTATAGTGAAATCCTTTCTTTTATTCCCCATATTTTATTCCCCTTCGTTTTCTTCTTTGTGAGTTTTGCTAGGATTTACATTTTTATTCATCTTTTCAAATAACTGGTTTTTGGATTCTTTGATGTCCAGTGCTTTTTTTTTATTTCAATGATTTCTACTTTAATTTTTATTATTTACTTCCAATTTTTTTGGCTTTATATTGCTCTTTTTTTTCTGGTCTCATAGAGTGGAAGCTTAGGCTATTGATCTGAGTTTTTCTTTTCTCCTATAAACTTTTAATACCATAAATTTCCCTTTAAGCACTGCCTCACTTGCATCTGATAAATTTTGATAATATGTAGATTTGTTTCCATTTAGTTCAAATTATTTCCTAATTTCCTTTGAGGCATACTCTTGGAACCATGAATTATTTAAAAATGAATTGTTTGGTTCCCAGGTGTTGGAGACCTTAACCTTGAATCTTTATATTATTGATTTTAGTTTAATTCCATTATGGGCAGAGAACTTACTTTGTGTAATTTCATTTCCTTTAAATATGTTAAGATTTACTGAATAGTTTATGATACCTTCTATTTAGCAATTGTTCCATGTGCATTTGAAAAGAATGGGTATTATGCCTTTATTGGAAGGAATCTTGTATAGATTTCAATAATATCCTATCGATTGATGATATTACTCAGTTCTATAACTTTGCTCATTTTCTTTTTACAGTTCAAATGATTACTGAGAGAGTAGTGTTGAAGATTTCAACTATATTAGTGAGTTTGTTTAGTTTTCATTTTATTTTCATCACTTTTGGTTCTCATATTTGAAGATTTATGGTTAGATGAATACACATTTAGGATTAAGTCTTCTTGCTGAATTGATTTCTTTTATCATATAATGTCCCTCTTTATCCCTAATATTTTTCTTGGCTCTGAAGTCTACTTTGTTTGATATTAATATAACCACTTCAGCTTTTTTTGATTAGTTTTGCCTGGTATTTATTTTTCTATCTTATTACTTTTTTTTTAAATTTTATTTATTCATTTGACAGAGAGAGACACAGCAAGAGAGGGAACACAAGCAGGGAGAGTGGGAGAGGGAGAAGCAGGCTTCCCGCAGAGCAGGGAGCCCAATGTGGGGCTCGATTCCAGAACCCTGGGATCATGACCTGAGCCAAAGGCAGACACTTAACGACTGAGCCACCCAGGTGCCCCTATCCTATTACTTTTAACTTACTTATAACATTATATTTAAAGTGAGTTACTTGCCAATAGCATAGAACTGTATCACCTTATTTCAAACCCTTATTGACATGTCCTTTATATTGTATATTGTATGTTTAGATCATTTACATTTAATGTAATTATTGACACATGTGGAAATAGGGCTACCATTTTATATTTGTTTTTTTGATAATTCCTTATATTTTTAGTTTTTCTGTCTCCCCTTGCTCATCTTCTTTTGGGTTTATGTGAACATTTTATTTTATTTTTTTTACTATTCATTTTATCTGTTGTGTTTACTATATTGCTTTGAATGGGTTTTTTAATTGGTTGTTCCAAGTTTAAAAATACACACTTAAGTTTTTACAGTTTATTAGGGATCAGTATTTTACTACCTCAGATGTGATATAGAAATCTTGTTTTTATGTAGGTTCTTTAACCGTCAGCCTTCGTTTTGTAGTTGTCATACATGTTATGTATACATGCATTGAAAGCTGTATCAGAAGATGTAGTTTTTTTCTTTCAACCATCAAACATGTATTAAAGAACTCAAGAGGGAAACAATAATCTATTATATTTACTGCAATATTGCCCATTTCTATTGCTTTTCTTTCCTTCCTTGTATTCAAAACTGTCTTCTGATATCATTCCCCTCTGGCTTGAAGTGCTTCCATTAGTAATTATTTTACAGCATTCTGCTAGCTCAGAATTTTCCTTCATTAGTGAATGTGTTTATTTCACCTTCTTTTCTATAAAATATTTTTGCTGAATGTAGAAATCTTGGTCATCAATTCTTTTCTTTTAGGACTTTACAAATGTTTCACTCCCTTCTGACTTTTGTTGTTTCTGATGAGAAATCTGTTTTTTTTTCAAATCATTGTTTTATTAGAAGTAATGTAACATTTTCCTGTGGCTGCTTTCAAGATTACTTCTTTATCTTTGGTTTTCAGCAGTTTGATTATTAGGTGTATTGGGCATTTTTTTTTTTTTTTTTTTTTTGGTGTGTGTGTTTATCCTGTTTGACCTTTTCTGAGCTTCTTAAATCTGTAGCTTTAAGTTTCACCAAATTTAAGATGTTTTTATCTATTATTTCTTCAAGTATATTTTTATACCACACTTTTTCAATTCTTTTTCTGAGACTCCAGTGACACAAATGTTAGACTTTTTGGTATTTCCCCCACAGTTTCCTGTCTCCGTTCATGTTTTAAACAAAATGTTTTCTCTGTTAAGAAGATTGATTTCAAGAGTTTTTGTCTTCATTTTTTGCAACATTTTAAGAATAACTGCATTAAAATCTTTGTCAAATAATTCCTGCATCTCTGTCAACTTGGTGTTGGCATATGTTAATTGACTTTTTACATGCAAATTGGGATTTTACTGGTTCTTCATATTCCAAGTAATTTTGGATTGTATCCTGGACGTTTTGCATATTATATTATGAGACACTGAGTCTCTTTAAATTCTATGAGGAATGTTGACATTTTGTTTTAGCAGGCAAAATACCAATGGCATTCAAACCACAAGTTCCACTTGCTTCTCCCTTGGCTGTGGTTACATTGTCAGTTCTGTTTTCAAAGCCTTTTCAGTGCTACTCATATCTGCCCCATGTGTGTGCTAGTAGTGGCCAGTCTGAAACTTGGGCAGTATCTATATCTTAGTTCAGTTTCCAAAGTCTGTATAATATACTCTTTAGGGTCAAAACCTTATATGCACGGCTCAGTGGTGAGTTTAGCAGTTCATAAGCAAATTTATAAGATTTCTTTCTCCAGCTTCTCTCTGCAGTCTCACTGGTACTTTCTGATTCCCTTGGAGTCCTCTGGCTTGTAATATGGGATTTTGAAGATTCTGGTGAGCTGAATGGCTGCATGGTCATTGGAATTTCTTTAGCCATTGATCTCTTCAGTGTAATGTAATTGAAGGGCATTGCCTTTCTCAAATTTACCTTCTTCAAGAAACCATTAGCTAGAAGAAAGGAAAAGTTGCCCTTGCTTATAGGCATGATCTTGATATCTCTCTCCACATGTGCATGTGTACACACACATGTAATATTCCTGTGATTAATAATGCAGATGTTGTAGTCAGGCTACTTAAGTTTGAATCCCATCCTGGCCATCTACTTAGCCAGGTGAATTTGGGTAAGATATTTATGTCACTGAACTTTTGTTCTTATCTACAAAATGGCAATAATGATGATATTATCTTTCTCATAGTTTTGAGCATTAAATGATATGTTACATATAAAACAGTTGGCCCTGTGCCTGGATATTGCATAATCTTTCTAAATTTAGTTATCTATTTTATTTGGTTGTACATACATGCATTTTGCCCTGAAATTTTTTGTTTTGTTAGTCAGTACTTTTGCTATCTTTAAAGCATTGTCTTAGTTCCATGAAGGCAAATAATTATATCTATGAAGTATAGTGGTTGATTGAATGAAGAGAAAAAAACATTTTGTTATTTCTTGGAGGTTGGTCTAAGTCTGGGATCAAATATCAAAGGCCATCAGAAAGTCCAGGGAGATTATGTTTATGTGTGAGGCAGGCTAGACTAAAAAGTGGGAGGTAATTCCAACTGTAGTATACTGATACATACATGACCCCTCTACAGGCATTCAGTTTTACAAACACATCTGCTTGCAGGCATTCCACCTTGATTTTGTGACCCTTGGGGCAGTGGGAAATCCCTGATCTATACAATCAAGGCTATCAGTGTGATATTTGGGGGAAAAAAGTCAGTTAAGTCAGTTGAAGGGAATAATAAAAAATATATATATTCAGCATTTGGACCTTTTATTTTAATTAAATTCATAAAAATGTCTTCATTACTAGTCTTTTGATGTGGGGCAGTTGTCTCTCTTTTGAGTATGCAAAATGATGACTGTCATCTTAGTGTCATGAATCACACTATCTTCTACAATTTTGATTTTCAGTTTCATGAAAGCAAAATGGGAAATTGAAGTCAATTTTGAAGTAATCTAAAGGTAGAGTGTTTCCGGATTTTATGATTTTCCTCCCAGTATTACTCATACCTGATTTGTTGGCATTTTTGTTTTTTGCATTTATCAAAAGGCAAAATCAAAATTTATCTGCATTTATCAAAAATTTCCAAAGCTTCTAGACGGATTTTGACTGAGGCAACAACATTATTTATTTGGAAGATCACATTTATTTGTTTAGAAGATAAATTTATAATTTCAGTGATGAGTCAAAGGAAATAAATGGTTTTGGGAATGATACAACTGCCTCCTTTTATATTATTTATGCTAATACATATATATACTAGTATTTACTAGGAATGGGATGGAAAATTAGATGTGTATTATTACAAAGTGTTATTGCCCTGTAATAATGATACATGAAGTTAGCTTCAAATTCTGTATATTTTAATTTAAAACTTTGGAAGTCACAGTAATCTGAACATACTTTAAAACAGCTTCTATTTCTTTTTTTTTTTTAAGATTTTATTTATTTATTTGAGATAGAGAATGAGAGAGAGAGAGTACATGAGAGGTGGGGAGGGTCAGAGGGAGAAGCAGGCTCCTTGCTGAGCAGGGAGCCTGATGCGGGACTCGATCCAGGAACTACAGGATCATGACCTGAGCCGAAGGCAGTCGCTTAACCAACTGAGTCACCCAGGCGCCCCAAACAGCTTCCATTTCAATTTGGGAGGAACTCAGGGTACCTGGGTGGCTCAGCTGGTTAAGTGTCTGCCATTGGCTCAGGTCATGATCTCAGGGTCCTGGGATGGAGCCCACATCGGGCTCTCTGCCCAGTGGGGAGCCTGCTTCTCCCTCTCCCTCTGCCAACCCCCCGCTTGTGCTCTCTCTGTCAAATAAATAAATAAAATCTTTAAAAAACCATTTAACTCAGCAAGCACCCCTTTATTTTGGGTTTGTAAGACTTGTCAGTCTGTTAATGAACAATATTTTATTGAGTGTCTCATCAGTTAGACACTGTGCTAGTCTCTGAGCGCATTGCAGTGAAGAAGGTAGAAGTAGGCTCCTGTCCTCATAGCACTTACAAGAAGAATTCTATTAAACAAATAATTACAAGAGTATGATATGTTTGATATGTACAAGTACAAGAGGAATGGTACTATGAGAGTTGAAGGGATCTTAAAGGCTGTACCCCAAATCTCTGCTAAGTGGTCTTTTGGCCTGTGATTGAACTCCTTGTGATGGGAAGTCCACAGTGTTCTGAGTCACCCAGTCCATTTGCTCCTGAAAAAAATAGACAGTTTGTAGCTGGCAAACTTGAAGTGCCCCAATCTCGTTGTATTTGAGTATAACACTGAGATAGGTGACAAAATGCCTGAGCAGAATCTATGTGTCACCATATGCCATAGCCCTTCAATTCTTTGACTTTTGTGAAAATGAATTTTCATTCCTATAGAAAACTCTATTGCTATGTCAACATTTTAGGGATAGGGCTTCCTTCTGTGTGTCTGATCTCTCAACCATATGTTGAGAATCAAATTTCTTATGTCATATATCACTTGTGGCAATTTATCTATTTCCTTACTCTTTATATAAAAAGGTCCTGATTCTCTTACTTTTCCAGTGCTACAGTGGTAGGACTATAATGTCAGATTCAAATTTGTTATTTCCCCCTCTTGATTATCTCAGTCAGAGTTTAATAAAGTATGCAGTGTTTGCATCTAGTGATCTTGCAAAGGAATTTGTCCTCTAGCCTCAAACAACAGTCATTTATTGTTCAGAGTGAGTCATTAATTTTATCTGATGAACTGAAGATGGTATGAGAATTAAGGTGCAACCTACAGACCACCTGGTCTCAGCTGACTTAACCAGTGACATCATTCTCCTTTCTACTGTCCATTAACATTTGTTCTGAATCTCTGACCAACACATGCCAGTTCCAGAAGATACTTTTCCAGAAGACCTGAGTCAAGACTGATAACATTTATGTCTGAAGTTTCTATCTGTCCTACATGATAAATAGAGGTTGAAGGTGATTAATATATTATAATCTGTGTTCATTGTTACTTGGGGGGAAATAACCACGAGTCATAATTCATTGAAGAGGATCTGGTGTTTCTTACGTGCTTTAGATTGCCTCTCTGTTTTAAAAAAAATGCATCTTTGCTTTCAGGAAGAGCTCCAATGAATAGGACACTCCCTTTTAATCACATACTTTTCCAATTTATTGCTATTAAACTGGCTGAAGTGTGTCCTAATTTTCAGCCATTCCACCAGGTATTATGTTGTTTGTTTAATAGATTCTACTAAAATGATGATGTTAATATGAAGGAGGGACACTTCAGCAGCACTTGTGGCTCCTAAGAGTAGCATGCTAATTGGATTTCATGATTGATTAACTTCTCTGGTCAAACATGAATGAATCTGAGAAAGGAAATACATATCTGGTTTCTTTCTGCCCAGAAGATAAGCCATTATAGAAAAATTTTATTTATTTATTTTTAAAAAAATTTTTATTTTTTTATTATGTCATGTTAATCACCATACAGTACATCATTATATAGACAAATTTTAAAGGTTTATGCAAGCATGCATAAACTTCCCATAAATAGAGGAAATGAATTAATGATAGGAAAGAGGAGGGCATAAAGCTAAGTATTATTATTACCATATTATTACTGATTTGCCACTGATGTCTGGTACAAAAGTGATTGTTATTTAATCTTATGGGCAGTCAATATTTAGTGAGGACTCACTATGTTTAAGGCAGTGTGAATAAGAGAGACAAACTTCCTGCACTAAAGATTCATACAATGAAGTTGAGAATACAGATATTTTATCAATTTAGGCAGAGTCCATGGGGATATGTGAAGAGAGTAACAAAACCAACACGGGAGAGTCAAGGGAGGCCTCCCTGAGGCTAACAGTGGCTGGACTGAGACCTGGAGGGGGAATAGGAGTTTAGTATCTCATCTGTACATGTCTAGCACCTCTCCTTATCCTCATGGCTTAGGGGAGGCCATTCTTCCCCACCCCAGTCAGTTTAGTTTAGTATCTCTTCTATATATGTCCAGCACCTCTCCTCATTGGAGAGGCCATTCTTCCCCACTCCAGTCAGAAAATTCTAGTGCAGATTTCCAATCACACTTTCCTATCCTGTGCCATCTGACTGTGGGGCCTAAAACCTCACAGCTTTATGTTGGAGTAATTATGGTATTCAATTTTTAGTTCAACTGTTGATCTAGAGATGAGCCTGACCTAAGCTGGGAAAATCATTGTAGTTTCCTTGGATTTTTTTTTTTTAAGATTTTATTTATTTATTTGAGAGAGAGAGAATCAGAGACAAAGAGCACAAGAGGGAAGAGGGTCAGAGGGAGAAGCAGACCCCCCGGCTGAGCAGGGAACCTGATGTGGGACTCGATCCTGGGACTCCAGGATCATGACCTGAGCCGAAGGCAGTTGCTTAACCAACTGAGCCACCCAGGCGCCCTTCCTTGAATTTTTCTTAGTTCAACTGAAGAGTACAAGATTTTTCTTTTTTGATTTCAAGGCATGAGCAGTGGTACCCATACCACTCATTTCCCCAAGTAATGAAGAAAATCTAAAAAACCATCAACAGCATTCACTAACTGAAGAGCCGGTAGTCCCCCATCTCTGGAGCCCTGGAGGTCTCAATATTATCCTCTGGCATGTGATCTTTACACAGAAATCTTTGGACTGTATCTATATCATGCTTCTCAAGCTGAGTATACTTAGGTATATAAAGCCAGAAATAATCATGATTATCTTTGAGAGCATTGATTTCATTCAAAGATTTATGAAAAGGATTAACAATTTAACTTATAGGTAGCTGAAACCATGTTTACATTAAAAGAAGCTTTGATATATTAAGGCGTAGAACACAAAACTTGCAAACATTTTTAAAGGTTATATGGACACTTTAAATATTTCATATTTTAGGTGGCACCTTTGGGCTATGCCCCTAGGCTCCCCGAGGGCTGTATTAAATTTTCTAGGCCATGAGCTCAGTGGAAAAATTTAGGAGGATTATCCTAGGTGCTTTTTGATTAAAGAAATAATTGTCTAACTATTTGTGTTTTCGCTCTACATCCTTGTTTTAAGTAAAGACCTCTCTGTTTCTTCTCTGACAATGTGGATATTTTCTTTGGTCTTCTCTAGAGGTATGACCAAAGGCTCATATGGGAGAAACCTAGAGTCTAAATAGTTCCTGTGGGCACAGGCATAACTTAAGTAATTTTCCATTTCTAATTGGTAGCCTGAGAATTCAAGTTAGAAAAAGCCTAGCAGATGTTATAGTTTCTCCCAAGGATCTAGTGTAAAAGTGCTTACTAAGGATTTTAATGTTATTCAATTTAAGGTCGTCTTATCTTTTATCCTTTCTTTGAATACTTTTCCAACAATCTATTAAAGAACTACATTTAAACATATTTATGTGACTCCTAAAATTTCTCAAAGCTATCCATTAAGTAGACCTTTAGATTCAAATTGTTATTTTTCTTCAATACTGGATCATAACCATATGATTATAAGCCATTCTTTTCTCATGCCTATAAATTAGAGGAAAAAATTAAATAGTGTTACATTAAACGCAGGCAAAGGTTGAAGTCTGGAAAGTGAAGCTAGAACATCTCATGCTATTAGGAAGATCTAGGTTATGTACACGGCATCTGACAAAAATACAACGAAAAACTCTTAAAATGTACTTTCTTATAGTATTCAGTATATATGATTTGTGAAAACAAAAATTGAAATAAAAATTTCAGAAAATTGAGGCTGGGGATGCAACTAAACTACTCATTCACTGGCCAAAATTTAAAAGGTAAATACAGGTTTAAACAAAATCAGACAGCAGTGGAGGTTTAGCTCCCTTAATATCATAAGTGGATTTTTTTTTTTAAAGATTTTATTTATTTGACAGAGAGAGAGACAGCGACAGAGGGATCACAAGCAGGGGGAGTGGGAGAGGGAGAAGCAGGCTTCCTGCTGACCAGGGAGCCTGATGTGGGGCTCGATCCCAGGGTCCTGGGATCATTACCTGAGCTGAAGGCAGATGCTTAACGACTGAGCCACCCAGGCACTGCATCATAGGTGGATTTTATGTTCATAGACTTCAAGTAAATAGTCAATTATCTTTGAAGAAAAGAATTTCAGTATTCATGGGTAGATTAACACACAAGTTAGAGGTTCTTCAAAGTTAATCATCTTCTAATAACGTGAACAATCTTCCTTAAATTATTTTTTCTTTGGTTTAGTTCTTAATCTTTGAATTTGCATGCCAGATTTTCTTAAATGGTATGTATTTCTTTATATATTAATCCCTTATCATTACCAGTTTTCACTATTTAATCTCTGTTGGCATGAACATGGCATGCATTCTCTGGGCTTATTTAACCAGAAAAAAATCAGCCATGCTTTTTCTTAAATTGCTGGGAAACTTTAAGGTCATTTTTATGTGATGCTGACCAAGAAGTCTTTTCGATCCAGGAGTTTGAATAACTACTCAGTTGGGAAGTCATGGATCAATGAACCTGTCGTCCTCTTTCTTACCTGATATAATTAACATATAACATTATGTTGGTTTCAGGTATATAACACATAATGATTTAATATTTGTATATATCTAACAGTAATTTTTTAATTTTTTAAGTACTCACACTGCCTCCAGGAAAACATTGCAACTTCTTAGCATAACGTACTCTTCTTATCAGATCCCCCGTCTTTGTGTAGCTTTTAGACTCATCTTCCACTCTTTCCGTTTTATACTCAGTGGTCCACTCACCCTGAGTGTGCCATTCCCCAATCTTTCAGTGCTGTTTCAGGCTTCAGCAGTGAGGCCTATCCCCTCTGCCAACAGTGCCTTCCCTGCTCATGAATTTTTTGAGCCCCCATATGTAAGACTCAGTCCCTGTGGAAATGTTTACCTGACATCTGTATGCAGAATTACATTCTTCCTTTCTGTGCCCTCAAGTATCTTCTACCTACTGTTAGTACTATATTCATTGCAAATTATAATAATTATATATATATATATTTTTACATACCTTTAGTTAGACTATTGGACTGTGAAGTCAGGGACTTTGTTTCATTTATTTATTTATTTTTTACGACCTCAGTTCCTCTGTCTTTGGCATGTAATATGGGATTAACTTTTTCCAACATTTTATTGTGGAAATGTGCAAATATACAGAAAAGATGAAAAATTGGCATAATTAGCACATATATCCACAATCTACGTTCAATAACTTTTATATTTGCTACATTTGCTTAATCTATATTATCACCTATAACTTTCTATCTCTATGTATATGTATATATGTGTATATATATATATATACATTTTATTGGAATCATTAACAAGTTGTAGATATCATGACACTTTATAAATACTTTAGTTGGTATTTCCTAAAAAAAGACTCTTCCCTACAAATCCAATATCATTATTATACCTAACAAAAAGAACATAATTTCCTAATATCATCTAACATCTGGTCCATAATTAAAATTTCCCTAGTTTTCCAAAAACTTTGGAGGTTTCTTTAACCAGCTTATTACTAAATTTTTGATCAAATAAATGAATCCTGAAACCCAATATTGGCACAGCTTGAATGTTTTTCTGAGGGAGAGAAGTATGGAATGCATATTTGATATTTGAAATTCTGTTTTTTAAAATATCAGATTAAAGCTGATAGTTATGGCAATTGGCATGAAGCATGTAGGATTTAGATTATAATTGAAAGAGTTTAATTAAAGCAGAGCAATATAGCTGCATTAGAACTTATTGCAACAACAGAAAAGCCTTTGAAGGCAGCCCTAATAGGAGAGAATGGCCTGAATCAGTCCTGGTAGTTATAAAGACATCTGCTGCTGTTGTGAAGGTCATCGAGTATACACATTATCTTCCTAAGCCATTCTTATTTAGTGCTGTACCATGAAATTTCTTGGTTGTATATAAATTGTGGCAGCACATGTGAAGTCTCAGGTCATTTTGTACCATTAGCTTACCAAAAATTGCTTACTGCAGTCCTACATTCTAGATCATTGCCATTTACTGATGACTGAAGAAAAAGTTTTAAGAGATCCAGGCATAAAGTGCTGTGTAGCTTCAGTCTTGTTCCCAGAATTTTCCATTCCAGCCCCTCAGTTGTCTTTGCTATCATCAGCAGATGCTCTTTGTGATTCTTCCTTTGTTGTTTTTCCTACTGCTCTGATTCAAGGTGGAAATTGCCATCGCATGGTAACCCTGCTAGAGGAAAGTACCTCATTAGCAATATTTTCCACAGACACCGAGATAGAATAAAGGAAAATCAGAACAATATAGTAGCAAAGATCAGTAGTGGAACTGCGTGATAAAAAGAATAAAACAGCTCAGAATGTGAAAGTATTAACCTTGCAGGAATGACTTTGGAAAAATCACTTCTCTATCCTTCAGTTTCCTCATCTGTTAAATGGAAACAAAAGTGACTACAAGGGAGAATCAGATGAGTCCTATCTATGAGTGTTCTTCAAACTAAAACAGCTATCAGGGCTGTATAATATATTATATATATATATACACACACACACAGAATATTATCAACTTATTTCTAGAGACTTTAGTTTTTTTATATCTGATCTATTATAGTCCTGAGGCATGAAAAGGAGTCTAGCTAGTTCCCTTTAAAAATGTTTATATGGGGGCGCCGGGGTGGCTCAGTCGGTTAAGCGTCTGCCTTAGGCTCAGGTCATGATCCCAGGGTCCTGGGATCGAGTCCCACATTGGTCTCCCTGCTCTGTGGGGAGTCTGCTTCTCCCTCTGCCCCTCCTCCCACTCATTTTCTCAATCTCTCTCTCTCAAATAAAATATTTAAAAAAATAAAAAATGTTTACGCAAACCAAGCTAAGCAACATCAGCAGTTTTATTCTGGAAACTCTTTAGAGGAGTTAGGCAGGTGATGACATTTCTCCATGTATTTTCTTGAATCATGGACCTTGGGTATTCTAAATTATCAGAAAGTGTATTTGTTTTATTTTCTAGTTGTCAGGAGTATTGTGCTCAGAGCAAATCCATCTGTTTCAAACCAAAGCACATACTTGAAGCTGTGGGGACAGAGGACTGCAGCTTTGGTTTTATTTTTAGTCTGTGTCCCCAAATCTCTATTGAGAGGAACCCCTAGGTAGCATTTGCTTGGATGCTTTCACAGAATGCAGGACTGTTTATTCATTGCTGTAATGGATTGGTTACTCACTGCTCTCTAGTAAGAACAGCATGGGTTCCAGAAAGAGAACCATTATACAAGGTTCCAAACCCCAAACCTGGATAAAACCCAATATTATTGAGTCAACACACAATTAATGGCTTTCTGTATGAAGATAATTGGGACAGGTGCCATGGAAGGATTATGAGACAGACACAGGCCCTGCCCTCGAAAGGTTTGCAGTTTAATGGGAGAATTAGCTGAATACATGGGTAAGTGTAAAACATGAAATTTTGTGAAGAGAGGTTTAAATCAAGTTCTTTCAAAGAGAAATTCTCATAAGTTTTACTTCCTTTGTTGAAAAATACTCTTCAGCTAGCCCTGATCTTCCTCTTACTGTCCTGATGTAAATTCTTCTGAAGGGATGAGCTCTACAGAGAAAACCTGTTTTCATTCCCCCTATTGGACGCTCAAACTACTTGTGCTAGCTTTTGGCATAGGAGAGAAAGTGGAGGCATAACGAAGAAAGAATTTAGAGCAGGACTCACTCTGCAACAGCAGCGTGGAAGGATGTGGTGATGGATGTAAGGCAATGATACATATTGAGTGCCACTTTATGCCAGATACTAAGCTGTTTCACCTGAGTGGAGGAAGAAATAATGTTTACACAGGACTACCCAGTATTTTATTAAAGTTGGCAGTATTATTTAGATTTTAGACAGGAAGAAAGCAGAGACTCATGGAAAAAAGGGTACCAGCCCAATATCTCACAATTAAAAATTGCACAAATTACTTTTGAACCAGGCCTCTTGGACTCCAGCCATTCTGTTCTATCATTCTTCTTGGCAGGTAGTTGAAGACCGGAGTAATAATATAGTGGAAAGAGCGGAGAACTAGGATTCCCAGGGATTAGTAAAGCCCGCCTGTTAGAAGGTCCAGAGCCAAAATTTGGAAAACATAACTAAACAAACAAACGAAGTCGGGGGTACCTGGAACCAAAATAGTATGCTATAAACCATATTTGCGTATTTTTAATAGGTGCATTATTGTGGTAGGTAGAACAGAAATATAAATGTTTGTGTACAAATGTCACAATTAATAATAAGCATTGAAAAGCAAAAATAAGTAAAGCTTTTAAGTCTGAGGTATTTTTAAGCTCAAGGCCATGGCATGTGCCTTTGCTGCATGATGGTTAATTTTATTTGTCAGCTTGACTAGGTTAAGGGAGCCCTGATAGCTGGTAAAATATTGTTCCTAGGTCAGGGTGGCTGTGGAAGAGATTAGCGCTTGAATTGGCAGACTGAGTAAAGCAGATCACCCGTACCCATGTGGGTGGGCATCACTTGATCCACTGAGAGTCTGAGTAGAACAAAAAGACAGAGGAAGGGCAAATTCTTTCTCTCTGCTTGAGCTGAGCCATCCATCTTCTCCTGCCCTTTGACATTGGTGCTTCTGTTTCTCAGGCTTTCAGATGCAGAGAGGATGTTTTCAGTTCTCAGCCCTTCAGACTGAGACTGAATTACACTACTGGCTTTCTTGGTCCTTAAGTTTGCAGATGGCAGATCTTGGGACTTGGTCTTCATAACTATGTGAACCAATTCCTATACTAAATTTCCTCTTTACTATATCTCACCATATCCCATGGTTTCTGCTTCTCTGGAGAACCAACTGAGCTAGGATCCTTTAATTGGCCTTATACTGGATTAGAAGCCATATGTCCTTCATGTGAATCTTGAATTTGTTTTTGTCATGTACCTTTTCATTATTCCCCACCTCTATGAAATGAGTAGGTTAAACTAGATCAGTGGTTTTTTTAAGTTCATGTCATGACCCATTGCTTGACCAGATGAAGCAGAAAATAACAAAATGCATTTCTTTAAAAAGTTTTCATGTTTGCATTTTACTTACATGGTATTTTGCTGAATATATATAAAATGCATTACTAACTGAAGGGGGATGGGTATATATTTTTTAACACTCTGCCTTATGTCATCATCAAGATTGTTGCCAGCTCCAAAATAACTTTGTTCTATCTTTCTCTGAAAATCCAAGGATCCCTTTTCAGACCACATTTTCCTCTTGCCTCTTACACTGCTGGGAATGCCTGCCTTGTGAAATGCCTTTGCCTGCTTTCATAGCACTGTCCTGCTCTGCTTTTGTTTGTAAGTTTCCCACTCTGCTGCCATCTTTCTGAAATCTGCTTCCTGCCCCCAACTATCGAGCTTCCTGGAGCTTTGCTCTCAGGTATCCTCAACTAAAACATTGTTCAAAAGAAACTCATGCTCAGAATCTCAACTGTTACGCCCAAATGTGAGACTTGAAGCCATGAAAGTAAAAGAAAGCATTGGCAATAATTGGCTTTAGCAGCATATCTATGGATATGTCCCTGAGGCAAGGGAAACAGAAATGAACTATTGAGACTACACCACAATAAAAAGCATTTGCATAGCAAAGGAAACCACTAACAAAATGAAAGGCAAACTACTGAATGGGAGAAGACACTTGCAAATGATATATCTGATAAAGGGTTAATACCCAAAATATGTAAAGAACTTATACAACTAAATATCAAAAACCCCAAATAATCTGATAAAAAATGGTAAGAGGACCTGAACAGAGATTTTCCAAAGAAGACACAGATGGCCAACAGACACATGAAGAGATGCTCAACATCAGTATTTATCAGAGAAATGCAAATCAAAACCACAATGAGATATCACCACACACCTGTCAGAATGGCTAGTATCAAAAACAAGAAATAACAAGTGTTGGCGAGGATGTAGAGAAAAGGGGACCCGTGTGCACTGTTGATGGAACGTAAATTGGTGCAAGCACTGTGGAAAACATGGAGTTTCCTCAAAAAATTAAAAATAGAAATATTATGTGACCCAGTATAGAAGGTATAGAATTGTCAAATCACTATGTTGCACACCAGAAACTAATATAACATAGTATGTCAACTATATTTCAATAATAAATTTTAAGAAAAGGAAAAAAAGAAAAAGGAACTATTAACTGCCTTTTGCTTACCTAAACCCTCAGTCACAGTGCTGGGTATTTACCCAAAGAAAATGAAAACATTAATGCCAAAGATATATGCACCTTTATGTTTATTGCAATATTGTTTACAACATCCAAGATATGGAAGCAACCTGGCTATAGATAGATGATTGGATAGAAGGTGTGTGTGTGTGTGTGTGTGTGTGTGTGTGTGTGTGTGTGTGTGTGTGTGTTTATAATGAAATATTACTCAGCCATAAAAGAGTACAATCTTGTCAATTGTGACAGTGTGGATGGACCTTCCAGGTTTTATGTTAAATGAAATAAGGCAGACAGAGAAAGACAAATACTTGATTTTACTTGTATGTGGAATCTAAAAAACAAAGCAAATGAACAAATGAACAAAAAACCAGACTCTTAACTACAGAGAACAAACTGGTGGTTGCCAGAGGGGATGGGTGAAATAGATAAAGGGGATTAAGAGATAAAAAGTTCCAGTTGTGAAAGAAAAAAGTCATGGAAATGCAAAGTGCAGCACAGGGAATATAGTCAGTAATAGTGTAGTGACGTTGTATACTGTCAGATGGTGACTGCACTTACCTCAGTGAACACTGAGTAATGTATAGAATTGTCAAATCACCATGTTGTACACCAGGAACTAATATAACTTAGTATGTCAACTATATTTCAATAATAAATTTTAAGAAAAGGAAAAAAAGAAAAAAAATCTATTAACTACCTTTTGCTTACCTATACCCTCAGTCACAAACCTCCACCATCTCTTCCCAAATGTTTCAGTGTCACCACAGATTGAATTTCTCATTCTTCCCCTGAAATATGTTTTCCTTCCTTTGTGGGTTCAATTTTAAAAATTATAACTTAATGATGCTGATTTTTTTTTTTTTTTTGAGAAGGGTCACTTGAGTTGCTTCCTCTTAATTTCGCATATATCAGGCAAATAGAAACCTGGTGGAAGATCATAAGTGACCTTTTTTATTTACTTGTTTTTGGTACATGAAGGCTTGGCTCAGTGATTCTCCAAGTACAGTAGCTGGACTGGTGGTATTAGCATTACCTGGGGACTTATTAGTATTATACATTCTAGACCCCACCCAGACTTCCTGGATCAGAAATTCTGGTGGTGGGGCCAAGCAACCTACCTTTTAATAAGTTCTCCAGATATTTTTCATGAACACATCCTGAGGTTTGAAAACAACTATTTCGTACCCCTTAGTATACAGAAATGGTGTTGCACCTATTTGCAGGGTCGCCTAGGGCTGACCTTGTGGGAGAGAAATTCTGAGATTCACCACCTGTACTTTCTGAGACCCAAATGTAGAGGAGCATACAGAGATGGGGATTACATGAGGAACTATGATCATTTGGTAGAACATTTGGGCTAGTGTTTTACACTCAACACCATTTTTTAAAAAATGTATAATAGCTTCATCGAAATATAATTCACATATCATTGTTAAAAATGATTAAAGACAATGCAGATAATACAAACCTTATTAAACACTTAATGAAGTGGGCAATCTCTATTCCCAAGGGTCCAGGGAAATGCAAAATGGGTGGAAGACAGAAAGCTTGAATAGGGTAAGGAATAAGGAACAAGGAAGAGAAAAATAGAAAATGAATTAGGAACAAGGAAATAAGTATAGAGCTCAGTTGGTATTTGAGGATTGGCTGACTGGATATACTGTGTTTCTGGTCAAGAAGAGTATTTACAGGATGTGAGGATGATCTGGCTCTAACATTTGTCACCCCATTGATCGCCAGGGTTGATTTGGCTGATCTGGCTGTGTAGGCAGGTGTCCCCTTCCTCCCTCACTGCTCCAGGTATGTCCTTCCCGAAGCTGTGCGCTTGGTTGAAGGGGATGATCTTCCCCGAGATAGGAGGACCGTTTCTTCAGTCAAGGGTATATGAGTAGCTGCGCTCCTCTGCTGGAACCTCCAAACAAGCTCTCAAAGTCCATTTGTAGGAGAATGTAGGGCAGTCAAGCTTCCAAGACTGCAGACGTCCAAATGAGGTGCTGCATGTGGCAGTCTGCCTTTCTTAAAAAAAAAAAAAAAGGAAGAGTATTTACAGGGACATGAAAGTTATCTAAGTTTTGGTCTGTTGATACGACACCCAGATGGAGTGGCTCCACTTGGGTCTAGAAATTTATTTCAACAATGTGAAATTTACCCTCTTAAAGTACATAATTCATGATTATTTGTATATTCATAAAATTGTGCAACCATCACTACCTCTAAAAAGATTTATAGAAGCTGAGTTTGGTAAAGTATGTGAATGATTCTAGAAGTTTGTTCAAGCCAGAATCTCTAACCCATCAGGGAGTTTTGGTAAATAGTGACTGCACATATGCATGTAAGCTAGCTGCACTGTGGAGACAGAACTCAGGAGAAGCACCTCCATGACTGGGACTGGCAGACAACTGGTGTGTTCCAGAAAACCATTAGGACCAACCTTCAACAGAAATCAACAGTGAATGGCAGGGTTGATTATAACTGTTTGCCAAAGGCAGGTTCGATTTATATATGTTGTCCTAGCATAATTATTCATAGCATGCCCTTTCACTCACCATTTATCAGTTTACATGATAAATCATATGATCACCTCAGTTGGGCCTTCTAGTTCTCTCTCGAAGATCCTTTCTCTTTGGTACTCTGCCTAGCCTCCTCTGCAGCCCCAAATTCCAATTTTCGTCTCCAAAGCTCAGTGAGACCACCATTCTCTGCATTGTTGTCCCTCACCAAGTGCACAGAGTACCACTACTCATGGGGCACTTTGGGGATTACTTCGTTTTTTCCCTTGGCCACCTATTGTCCAGCATCTGGAAAATTATATCAGATAATTTGAATTTTAGTCTATTATCTGTTATTCAACCATGACATTACATCTGTGAGATTGTCTTATAGCAGTAGTTTATTCTTTTTTGTTGTTGGTTTGTTTAAAATTCCTTGCATGAATAATATACAACAATGAATTTATTCAACTTTTGATGGATATTTTGGTGATTCTATTTTTGACTATTACAAGTTGTACATATTGTTTGGTAGGCATACACATTTATTTCCATTGCATACCTCCTGAAGTAGAATTTTTGAGATATATATTGTATTGATCCTCTTTAGATTTTTAAGTAGTTTTCTGAAATAGTTTTACCATTTTACTTTCTTCCATCAGTGCATGAGCATTTCAGTTGCTCACATTCTCACCAACACTTGGTGTTGTCAAACCTTTAAGTTTTAGCCATTTTGGTGGGAGTGTTGAAACCTCACAATTCTTAATGCTGAAAGCTTTATTCTTTATTTATTTCACACTCAATCTCTTTAAAATAACATTTACATCTCTAAAATTTATACCCTGTATCTTCAAATGAAAATAAAATCTAGGTCTGTAAAATTTAGGAACGATTTCATACCTAATGTTTTAAAATATAAATAAAAATTTAAAAACAAAAGTAGTATTTTATTTTATTGTATGTATTTTATTAAATGGTGGCATTAAATTGCATAATTTCTAAAATATCTAATAATTTTTAAGTCCTTTAAGTGTATATATACTTTGTGTTATATTTTGAATTCATACATGGTACTTTTCAGAATTTCTTAGTCTTTCTAGACACTAAATTATCATATCTCAAAATATTGTGCCTACTAAATTCTTCAAATAAATGACAGAATTCACTGATAACATGCTTTTCAATAGGTGTTATCTACTGTGTACATGGCCCTATGCTAGGTACAGCACTGCACACACTCATGAACAAGGCATGGCACGTTTTTTCAATGAGTATGTTCTTGAAGCAGCCATTAGATACACCAATGCTTATTATAAACATTTCCCAAATGTTTTCCAAAGAACATCTCGATTAAGATGGTAACTTGGAAAAAAAGCAAAACATGAAAACACCCGAAACAGTTCTGTCATCAGATAATTTGAGAAAACAATGCTATAAAATATAGAATATGATGAGAATACTTTGGATTTCAGAAAAAAAGAGAGTCCATATTTACTGTAAATTGGCATCTCTAAGTAATACTGGTATTCACATAATATGGTTTAATAAATGGAAATTGATTTATTCTTGGAGTCCTAGCATGGAGCTTACAAACTTATCTATGATTGCATATCTCTTGTGGGAATTTGGGCTCTTAGTGTTCCTTGACCTTTCTGTTAATTTATCTATAGTGTTCATTAGGACTGCCTAATTAATTTTTGTTACATTCATATATTATTGATCTAGTAGCTTATCTGTTGAAAACTTTTCTGTTTGTTGTTTTAGACTAAAATAAAATAATATTGTCAAAGCGACATGGAATTGTTCTTATTCCATTTATAATGTATATATTTAATTGTTTTTCAGCGTTGGAAGAATGTCTTTAATTTAACTAGGCATTCATATTGATTTCTCTAGATCCCAGTGTTTGATCATATTTATTTAAGTTAATAAGTAGAGTTAATGTATTAACATAAAGTTGATATTTTCAACATTTATCTGAAAAATAGAGAGGGTATGGTTAGTTCTCAGGACCTGAGATTTTTCAGAAAATTTTAGTGGCTACGATATACTAGCAAGTCACTTTCCTAAAGCTTTTTCCCCTCCAATTCAATTTAGTTTATATAACCTCTCCTAAAAGCTTTTTCTAGTAAATAATGGATGTTCACTCTATTATTTTAAAAGTTGGCTGAAAACATGTCACTATTTGGATTATTCTTTTCACTTTGTGTTAGCCATTTTTAATTTTACAAGGTCAGTTTTCATGTGTGTTTTAAACATTGGATTTTCTTGGGCCTCAGTACTACCCTGTGACTGTAAGACAGATATATTCATTTCTATGTACCACAGAGGGGGTGGGGTTTCGTCATACACCTGTAATTGATTTACCAAAGTTTGCACAACCAGGTAGTGGCAGTGAGTGTTATAACCTTGGCACCTGGTCCCTATTTCAGTGATATTATACCAGATTACTCAGGTTTTTTCATAAATATTTAATATAAGCAGTGTTTAAATACATAGATATTTTATTCAAGAAGAAATTTAATGACTTTTTAAAAACTGAATTTGGTTAGAAATGATTTTAGTTTAAAGGCCCATTGGGGATTAATTTATAGCAAAGCTCTTTTCCCGATGGATACATTTTGCAGTAAATTCAAAAGCTCAGTATGTTAAAACTGTGCTTATTTCCCAGTCTGCTTTTATTTAATCAGCTATATAGTTTTAATTACTTAGAAAAGAATTTTACTTCTTACTATTAAAATGTCAAGACAATTTCATGAAAAAAACCTAGAAAAGACTAATTTCTTAAGTCATGCACAAACAACAATCTCATTATTTATTCCCACCTCATTTGTACTTGGGCCAGTGACATCTATTTTTGTAACAATGCCCCTATCTAAAATTTCAAAATATTATTTGTTGAATATAGAGGTTCTAATCTGAAAGGGGTCTCATTTTTTTGTGACCTGCTTCTTTTCAGTCTTCTGTCTGTGCTTCATTTAACTGTTTACTCTGACTCTTTCTGTTCTCATTCTCCCTTCTTTGACATCCCTTCCTTGTGGCAGAGAACACTTTCTCAGGATTGCTGTGGGTTTCCGGGTAGACATGGCCCATGGGAAACACTCGTGGAAGGCAGAGCTAACTACCAGGGAATTTCTCGCTGGCTTCTGCCTTAAGTAGCACCTGTGACAGCTGCTGAGTTTCTTCCACAGCTCCTGTGCCCGAGAGAGAGTTCCTCCTCTTTAGTTCCAGTCTCCAACATACGCCCTGACTTCCGGGCTCTAATAACGCTACTTCTTCGCGTTGTCCTTTCTACTCTAGGGATGGACAAGGCTTCTTAAAGTTGCTGACCTTTGATTGTCTTACCTTCTTCTGTTTGACTCCTCTGCCTTTTCTTCCTCTGTGTAACCAGTTTTCTGTACAAAGTCCCCCCATTTGTAAGACTGAGGAGGTTTCTGCTTGGAAGCTGCTGGATGCAGCATTCAGTGTAACCACTCTGCAGAAGTTGCTGTGGCATATCACTTTCTCTTGACCAGTTTTATCAAGTTAATCACCTTCTTTGGCTCCTCTTCCTATTTTTTAAAAGAATTTTTTTTGGTGCTTACTGTTTTTTTCCCCCAGTAACTATTTATGTATCCAAATCTTCCCAGGCCTCATTCGGTTAGCAGTGAAGTCATGTAACGGGAGATCTCTAATTTTGTTTAGTATTCCCAGACTCTCCCCTTACGGCTATCATATCTGAGTCCCCTGAGCAGTATTTATCACTACCATGTGTGCCGGGGACTCTTCAGGCTTGCCTCATACACATCTAAACATTGGTTTTATGATCTCTCAGTTTGCTGTTTATGCTCAGGCTAAGCAGTGCCTGGACTCTGGACCCATGGAAATGCTTACCTAACAAATGTATGTTGCTTTAAGCTACTAAATGTGTGGGGTGCCTGGGTGGCCCAGTTGATTGAGCTTCTGACTCTTGATTTCAGCTTGGGTCATGGTCTTGGGGTTGTGGGATAGAGCTCCATGTCAGGCTCTATGCTGGGCATGAAGCCTGCTTGGGGTTCTCTCTCTCCCTCTCCTTTCTCTCTTTCTCTCTCCTTCTCTGGAAAAAAAAAAAAAAAGAAGCTATTAAATTTGTGGTGATTTGTTATACAACAATATAAAACCAATAGCATTGCAGACATTTATTTTCAGTTGTCCACTAGACATGTTTTTATATTTCTATAATTTCCACATGCATGTCTAGAAGCCATTTCACATGCACCTTATTCCCAATACAATTACTTTCTGTTCCTCAAAGCACCTTCCCTTCTCATATTGAGCACCCTATCTTATTTAATACACTATCAAACAGAGCTGCTCAAGCCAGAAATTAGTCTTTTCCCTTTACCTCATTTCTAATAGGTCACCAAATGCTCTGTATTTTACCACAGAAAAACACCTTGAAATTAATCCAGACTTTTTACTCTCTTGCTGAAGTAATCGCAAATCTGGTTTTCAAACTCCAGTCAAGCCATCAGATTTTCATGTGTGAGTTTTTTGGAAAAAATAACCCCGCTTCCCCCCAAACACAGAATCCCCAAGAACAAAAACAAAACAAAACAAAACAAAACAAAAGGGGAACCAACCAAACAAAAAAACCCCAAATCCAGTCATTCTGTTGATGAATCTGTCTCATTGCCAACATGATTAAATTCAAACATTTTAGGTAGGCAAGTAAGTACAAATTCTAATCAAAACTTTTTTTCTTTTAGTATCCTGTTCTAATATTTCTCATTCCAACTCTATGTATCACTGTTATCTCAGCATTTATCATGTTTTCTTCCCTTCTTTGCCTGGCAATATGCTCCTTATTTTCATTCATTCATTCACTCATTCATTTATTTATTTAATGTACCAAGCCTTGTTTATTAGTTCAGAACGAGATAGATGTCCCTGACTTTGTGGAGTTCACATTCCTATGGGGAGGTCAGATGATAAACAAGAAAACATAAATATAAACAAATAAACATAATATCAAAGTATATTTTATGAAGAAAATAAATAATACAGAATGAACATGACTGCTATTTTTGGAAGGCTGGACTGAAACAGCCCCTCTAAGGAGGAAGAGCACAAGAGGAGGCCTTGCTGCGGGAATGGAGAAAGCCATGGGGGAATCTGGGACAAGAGAACTGCAGCAGAGGAAAGAGCCGAAGTACAGACTCTGGCACGCCCCTGAGTACGGCATGTTTAACAAGGAGCAGGAGGGCTAGTGTGGCCACAGCACACAGAGCAAAGGGGAGAGCGAGGGAATTAGAAGTGAAATGTAGGCTGTGTAGGTGATCGTAAGAAGGACTTATATTATAAGTCCCATAGGAAACCAGAAGAGTTATATAATCTGCTCCGTTTTAAAAAAATTTCTCTGACAGGTTTTTTTTTTTTTTTTTTTTTTTTTAAGAGAGGGAGTAGGAGAAGGGAGGAGGGGCAGGGGGCTCCATCTCACAACCCTGAGATCATGACCTTGAGAGGAAATCAAGAGTCAGATGCTTAACCGACTGAGCTATCCAGGCGCCCCCTTACAGCTTTATAGACATAATCTCCAGGAAAGGCATGAATAGGATTAGGGAGATGGGTTAGATCAGAGAAATATGATGGTGCCCCAGGAGCTGTGGAAGCACAGAGATGTTTTATATTCAGGATATAATTTAAAAGTAGCCCTGACAGATAATTACTAGTGGATAAGATATGAGATGTGGGGTATAAGGAATACAGGTTAATGTGTAAAGTGTGACGAAAACAGAAGACAATGATGATTTTTGTTTTTTGTCTGAGGGACTGGAAGAAAGGAATTTTTATTTACTGAGGCAGAGAAGGCTAGAATAGGAGAGAAGATCGGAGTGGAAGGAGGAATCAGATGTCCTCTTTGACCCTGGTAAGTTTTAGACACTGATGACGCTTTCAAGCAGTGATATTAAGTAAGGAGTTGGGTAAACTATATATTTTCTCAGGCCGTTTCAGGGAAAATCTTGGAGCAGGAATATGTATTTTTTTTTCAAATGTCATCGCTATAGTGAAGTCTTTTAGTTAAAATTGATCTGTGATTTTATAAACCCTTTTTATGTACCTCAATTAAAATATGTAAAGTATTATAATTATCTTTGTATATTATCTCTCCAAATGGACTCTGTGCTCCTTAAAGCCAAGGATTACATTGTACTCATGTTTTATTTATTCCAGAAATATTACTGTTCCTACTCTGCTCAGATATTATTCTAGGCACGAAGGAGAATAAATAAAATCTGTGAACAAGCTTAAACTGTCTTCATTATGTTGTGTTTCAGTGGGAAATACATCTTGTATCTATCCATGTGCTTCACACAGGGTTTGGCACATAATATTTAAATAAAATGTTCGCTAAATGAGTGAAACAAAAGAATGAATACCTCTCCTCCCACCCTACCATTGTACAGTGATTCTATTACTGGACTTTTGTTATTTTTTAAATTTAAATTCAAGTTATTTAACATATAGTGTGGCATTGGTTTCAGGAGTAGAATTTAGTGATTCATCACTTATATATAACACCATTGCTTATCACAATTCCCCCCCTTAAGCTCCCACTCATTTAGCCCATCCCCCCCACCCACTTCCTCTCCAGCAATCCTCAGCTTGTTCTCTACAGTTAATAGTCTCTTTGGTTTGCCTCCCTCTCTATTTTTATTTTATTTTTCCTTCCCTTCCCCTGTGATCATCCCACATATGAATGAAATCATGTGATATTTGTCTTTCTATGACTAACTTATTTTGCTAAGCATAATACACTCTAGTTCCATTCAAGTTGTTGCAAATGGCAAGATTTCATTCTTTTTGATGGCTGAATAATATTCCATTGAATATATTTATACCACATCTTCGTAATCCATTCATCAGTCAGTGGACATTTGGGCTCTTTCCATAATTTGACTATTGTTGATAATGCTGCTATAAACATTGGGGTGCATGTGCCCCTTCAAATCCGCATTTTTCTGTCCTTTGGATACATACTCAGTAGTGCAATTGCTGGGTCATAGGGTAGTTCTATTTTTAACTTTTTGAGGAACCTCCATACTGTTTTCCAGAGTGACTGCACCAGTTTGCATTCCCACCAACACCTGTTGTTTCTTGAGTTGTTAATTTTAGCCATTCTGACTGGTATGAGGTGGTATCTCATCATGGTTTTGATTTGTATTTCTCTGATATATGAGTGCTATTGAGCATTTTTTCAGGTGTCTGTTAGCCATGTCTTCTGCCCATTTCTTAACTGGATTATTTGTTTCTGGGTGTTGATTCTGATGAGTTCTTTATAGATTCTGGATACTAGCCCTTTATCCACTATGTCATTTGCAAATACCTTCTCCCGTTCCATTGGTTGCCTTCTAGTTTTGTTGATTATTTCCTTCACTGTGCAGAAGCTTTTTATCTTGATGAAGTTCCAGTAGTTCATTTTTGCTTTTGTTTCCCTTGCTTCCAATGACATGTCCAATAAGAAGTTGCTGTGGCTGAGGTCAAAGAGGTTGCTGCCTGTATTCTCCTCCAGGATTATGATGGTTTCCTGTCTTACATTTAGGTCTTTCATCCATTTTGAGTCTGTTTTTGTGTGTGGTGTAAGGAAATGGTCCAGTTTCATTCTTCTGCATGTGGCTGTCCAATTTTCCCACCACCATTTGTTGAAGAGACTCTTTTTTCCATTGGATATACTTCCCTCTTTGTCAAAGATTAGTTAACCATATAGTTGTGGGTCCATTTCTGGGTTCCCTCTTGTGTTCCATTGATCAATGTGTCTGTTTTTGTGCCAATAGCATACTGTCTTGATGATGACAGCTTTGTAATATGGCCTGAAGCTTTGCTTTTCTTTTTCAGGATTGCTTTGGCTATCCAGAGTCTTTTGTAGTTCCATACAAATTTTAAGACTGGTCTAGTTCTGTGAAAAATGCTGGTGGTCTTTTGATAGGGATTGTACTAAATGTGTAAATGTCTTTATTTCATATGACTTGACTCTCTACATAGAAAAGCTCAAAGAATCTTCCAAAAAACCTTCTGTCACTAAAAAGCATGTATGTGGCAAGTTCTCAGGATACAAAGTTAGTATACAAGTCAGTTGTTTTCTTATAAAAATTGGACTTTTAAATAAAAAGCCATTTACAGTAGCACCAATAAATGAAATACCTAAGTGTAAATCTAACAAATAATACAAAATCTATATGCAGAAAATTGTAAAACAGTAATCAAGACAAGATGATACTGGTTTAAAAAAAAAAAGGCACATACATCAGTACAACACATGGAGAATCCAGAAATCGACCCCCACAAATACATTCAACCAATTTTTTTCAAAGGTGAAAAGACAATTCAATGGTCTTTTCAATAAATGATACTGAAACAACTGGATGTTCATATGGAAAAATAAATAAATAACCTAGACAGAAACCTTATACCTCATATATACACACACAGAAGCTTAGAATGAATGCAAAATTGTAGAAGTTCTAAAAGAAAATATAGGAAAAAATCTACATAAACTTGAGTTTGCAGATGTTTTTATTTTTATTTATTTATTTTTTAAGATTTTGTTTGAGAGAAAGAGAGAACACATGAGTGAGACAGCCAGAGCAGGGGAAGGGGCAGACGGAGAAGCAGACTCCCCACTGAGCAGGAAGCCCGAGGCAGAGCTCAATCCTAGGACCCTGAGATTATGACCTGAGCTGAAGGAAGATGCTTAACTGACTGAGCCACCCATGTGCCCCGGGGATATATTTTAAAATGTAATACTGAAGTATGATCCATAAAAATAGATAAATTGGACCTTATTAAAATTAAAAACATCTGCCCTGTAAAAAACATTGTTAAGAGAATGAACTATGGCCTGTGAGAAAATATTTTCAAAAGACATGTATTAAAGGACTATTATCCAAAAGGTAATATAGAAAGAACTCTTAAAACTCCACAAGAAAATGAACATGATTAAAAATTAAGCAAAAGACCTGAACAGATTTCTCACCAAAGTATACAAATGGCAAATAAGCATATAAAAAGGTACTCAACATCATTTCTTATTAAAGATATTTAAATTAAAACAAGATGCCATTACACACCTATTAAAATGGCTAAAATCCAAAACCTGATAATGCCAACTGATGGGAAAGATATAGAGTAACAGGACTCTCATTCATTGTTTGTTGGAATGCAAATGGTACAACCACTTTTGATGACAGTTTGGCAGTTTATTTTTTCTTTTCAAAATTTTATTTATTTGAGAGAGAGAGAGAGCGAGAGATAGAGCATGAGCAGGGGAGAGAGGGAGAAGCAGGTTCCCCACTCAGCAGGGAGCCCAACACGGGGCTTGATCCCAGGACCCTGGGATCATGACCTGAGCTGAAGTCAGAGGCTTAGCCGACTGAGCCACACCGGTGCCCCAGTTTGGCAGTTTCTTATAAAGCAAATGTAGTCTTGCTGTGGAATCTAGGTATTTACTGTGTTCTTAGGTATTTACACAAATGATTGGCACATGTACATCCACACAGACACCTGCATGCCAATGCTAATACCACTTGTCTGTGTTGTTTTTAGTTACTGATAATGTATCTATATTGGTTCATTAGTTGTATGACAAATGTAACATTGGCAGTTACTATTAATGGAAATTACTATTGGGAAAGTACTAATAAAGGCAATAATGGGTGTGAGATATACAGGAACTCTCTACTACATGTTTTTTTCAGAACATCTAAAGATAGTCTAAATTTCAAAGTTTATTTTAAAAATTAACTTTAACATGGATGGGGTACCTGCATGGCACAGTTGGTTAAGCATCTGGCTCTTTGTTTCAGCTCAGGTCCTGACCTCAGCATCATGAGATCAAGCCCCGGGTCAGGCTCTGCACTCAGTACTAAGTCTGCTTGGGATTCTCTCTCCCTCTCCCTCAGTCCCTTCCCCAACTCGTGTGTGTGCTTTCTTTCTCTCTCCCTCAAATAAATAAATCTTTGAAAATTAACTTTAACATGAAATAAAAGCTACTTTTTTGAGAACATTAAAGTCCTATGATACTTATTAATGCTTATTATTCTTGAGTCCTAATCCTGGGTAGTATTAGTCTCTCTTTACATATTGGGTCCCCAAATCCCAACTTCTTAAAAACTTCTCGAGTAATTCAGATCCAGGCTTGACCCAAGCTTAAAATGCATGCTCTTAAAATTCTACCACCATGTTTTGACACCTTTAAAAATGCAAAGGTCCAGGGAGGAGGAGTTAAGTGATGGAGTAGTAGGGGAAACTTGGGCTTGCCTCATTCCTTGAATACAGCTAGATCAACATCAAATTATTTTGAACTAGGAGGAAATTGATTTGGGGATTAAGAGAACAATCTGCCCAACTGGAGGGAGAGAACATGGCAGATGCGAGGTTCGGAGTCGTGAATTGGGGAGAGAATAGTCACGGTGCCACGAGGTGAGGGAGCCCTTTTTGTGGAGGGAAGTCTGGGAGAAAGGGAGAGAGCAAGAAAGAGAACAGTGAGTAGGGTTTGAGCATGATGCCATTGTGTGGGGATTCCCTGGGTTGCACTGGGAAAGAATGTTCCCTTTCCTGGAGCACATTTGGAAGAAGGTATATTTCCTCTCCAAGGACAAAGGACCCAGTGGGTACCACTGGGCAGCTCTTCAACAGGAGAGGACAGAGGTGAACACAGAGGGCAGATAACCTGGTTACAGCTTTTTGCCGTGCTTCACCATAACTCCAGCCACCTCTGAAGTGTTTTTCTGGGACAGAATGGTGCCTGGTGCAGCTCTGTGATGCTCTGTTCCAGGGGAGGAAAGTGGGTCTGCGCCTTGGTGAGTCCTTTATGATTTGGAGTTTTGAATCCTGGCCACTGGCCAGAGATAAAACACAGGAGAACTGTGGTGCCGGGCATGCCTAAGGTCTGGCCACAGGTTCAGGGAAGGGATCTGACAAAGGCTTGGGACACAGGAGGGGAGGGGAGATTGTTTGCTTTTCTCTGAGGACCTCCTGAACAGTGGTGGCCATGAGTTCCCCTCCCCAGGAACAAGAGGGCAGGGTGATGCCATCTTCCACCACCTGCTCTCACCCCTGCCCTCCAGTAATGTAGGACTGCATAGAGGAAAATAGCCCCTCCAGGGGAAGCTAAGTGCTTACACCAAACCCTGCCCACCCACACCTGGTAGGGACATCTTTACTAGGGCAGGTCTGACTGTGAGCCCATGCAGCAGGCCTCTCCCTCAGAAGACCAACACATGCTGCCCACATGTACCAAGTCTACTGATCAGAGAGTGCTCCAAAGCCTCAGCTTCAGTTCTGGTGGATATAAGACCAGGCTTTTTTTCCCCCCTCTCTCTCTCTTTTTTTTTTTCTTTTCTTTTTTTCTTCTTTCTTTACTTTTCTTTGGCATCAGGCTTATTGTTTTTTGTTTGTCTATTTGCTTTTTTTGTTCCTTTTCCCTTTCACTATTCTTGAATCAGGCTTTTTTTTTTTTAAGTAAGTTTTATCTTAACAGCAGCTCAAAGCGCCCCTAGTTAAAAGTCCAAAACTCCCCACTGCAAGCAGCAGGAACTCTGCAGAGGACTGACCTATGGGAAGAGCAGCCAAAACACAATACAGCACACACCAGAAACACTTCTGTAAGTGTCAGGCCCTGGACAGTGTATGAGCCCCTTCTCAATACAGTATTATTCTCAAGAACAGCAAACATAACAAACTTTCATAACATGCAAAAGAGAGAAACCTAGACATAATGACAATATGGAAAAATTCTCCCTAAAAGAAAGATCAAGAAGAAATCACAGCCAGGATTCGCTCAGAAGAGATATAAGCAACATATCTGATGGATTTAGAGCAACAGTCATAAAAATACTAGCTGGGCTTGAAAGAAGCATAGAAAACACCAGAGAAACCCTGCCTGCAGAGATAAAAGACCTAAAAACTAGTCAGGCTGAAATAAAAAATGCTATAACTGAGATGCAAAACAAACTGGTGGTAATCACAATGAGGATGGAAGAAGCAGAGGAAGAAATAGGTGATATAGAAGATTAGATTAAATTTTGGAAAATAATGAAGCTGAAAAGAAGAGGGAAAGAAAACTACTAGATCACAAATACAGACTTAGGAAATTAAGCAATTTCATAAGGTACAATAAAATCTGTATCATAGGAGTCCCAGAAGAAGAGCAGGAAAAAGGGGCAGAAGGTTTATTTGAATAAATGTAATAGCTGAAAACTTCCCTAATCTGGGGAAGGAAGCAGGCATTCAGGGCCAAG
Organism: Callorhinus ursinus; assembly: GCF_003265705.2. Classification (NCBI taxonomy): domain Eukaryota; kingdom Metazoa; phylum Chordata; class Mammalia; order Carnivora; family Otariidae; genus Callorhinus; species Callorhinus ursinus. The sequence continues at coordinate 57,080,589 of NW_027397065.1, forward strand.
AGGCACAGAGAACTCCCCTCTAAATCAACAAAAACAGTTTAACACCAAGACATATCATAGTGAAACTTGCAAAATATAAAGATAGAATTCTAAAAGCAGCTAGGGATTAAAGGTCCTTGACTTATAAGGTCAGCAGCAGACCTAAACAGAAACTTGTCAGGCCAGAAGCAAGTGACATGATATATTCAACATGCTAAACGGGGAAAATGTGCAGCCAAGAATACTATATCCAGCAAGGCTGTCATTCAGAATAGAAGGAGAGATAAGGAGTTTCCAAGATAAAAATCTAAAGGAGTTCATGAACACTAAACCAGCTTTGCAAGAGATATTAAAGGGGACCCTTTGAGTAGGAAAGAGAGTCCCAAAGCAACAAAGACTAGAAAGGAAGAGAGACAACCTGCAAGAACAGTGACTTTACAGGTAATACAATCCACTAAATTCATATCTATCAATAATTACTCTGTATGTAAATGGACTAAATGCTCCAATCAAAATACACAGGCTATCAGAATAGATAAAAAAATAAGACCCATTGATATGCTCCTTACAAGAGACTCATTTTAGACCCAAAGACACCTCCAGATTGAAAGTGAGAGGGTGGAGAACAATCTATCATGCTAATGAACATGAAAAGAAAGCTTGATTGGCTATACTTATATCAGACAAACTAGATTTTAAACCAAAGACTTAATAAGAGATGAAGAAGGGCACTATATTATAATAAAGGGGTATATCCAACAAGAAGATCTAACAGTTATAAATATTTATGCCCCCAACTTGGGAGCACCCAGATATATAAATCAATTAGTAACAAAATTAAAGAAACTCATTGATAATCATACAATAATAGTAGGAGACTTTGACACCCCACTCATAACAATGGACAGATATTCTAAGCAGAAGATCAATCAGGAAAACACTGGCTTTGAATGACACACTGGACCAGATGGACTTAACAGATATATTCAGAACGTTTCATCCTAAATGTTCATCCTAAAAGCAGAATACACATTCCTTTTGAGTGCACATGGAACATTCTCCAGAATAGATCACATACTGGTTCACAAAATCAGGCCTCAACTGGTACAAAAAGACTGAGATCATACTATGAATATTTTCAGACCACAATAGTATGAAACTTGAAGTCAACCACAAGAAAAAATTTGGAAAGACCACAAATACATGGAGGTTAAAGAATATCATACTAAAGAATGAATGGGTTAACAAGGTAATTTAAAAAAAAATGAAAAAAAAATACATGGACGAAAATGAAAATGAAAACATGATAATCCAAAACCTTTGGAACACAGCAATGGCAGTCATAAGATGGAAGTATATAGCCATACAGGGCTTCCTCAAGAAGCAAGAAAAGTCTCAAATACATAACTTAACCTTACACCTAAAGCAGCTAGAAAAAGAACAACAAATTAAGCCTAAGACCAGCAGAAGAAGGGAATAATTAAGATTAGAGCAGAAATAAATGATATAGAAATCAAAAAAGAGTAGAACAAATCAATGAAACTAGGAGCTGATTTTTTTAAAGAATCAACAAAATTGATAAATTCCTAGCCAGACTTATCAAAAAGAAAAGAGAAGGGGACCAAATAAATAAAATCATGAATGGAAGAGGAGATCATAACCAACACCACAGAAATACAAAGAATTATGAGAATATTATGTGCAATTAACAATTAGTATATTATGCACAATTATATGCCAATGAATTAGGGAATCTGGAAGAAATGGATAAATTCCTAGAAACATATAAACTACCAAAACTGAAACAGGAAGAAATAGAAAATTTGAACAGACCCATAACCAGTAAAGAAATTGAATCAGTAATCAAAAACCTCTGAACAAACAAGAGTCCAGGGCAGGATGGCTTCCCAGAGGAATTCTACTAAACATTTAAAGAAGAATTAGTATCTTCTGAAGCTGTTCCAAAAAATAGAAATGGAAGGAAAACTTCCAAACTCATTCTATGAGGCCATCATTTCCTTGATTCCAAAACCAAAGACACCACTGAAAAGGAGAATTACAGACCAACATCCCTGATGAACATGGATGCAAAAATTCTCAACAAGATGCTAGCTAACAGTACATTAAAAGATTATTCACCATGATCAAATGGGATTTATTCCTGGGCTGCAGGGGTGGTTTAATATCTGCAAATCAACATGGTATACCACATTAATAAAAGAAAGGATAAGAACCATATGATCCTCTCAATAGATGCAGAAAAAAATTTGAATAAATACAGCATCCTTTCTTAATAAAAAAAGCCCTCAAGAAAAGTAGGGATAGAAGGAACATACCTCAACATCATAAAGGCCGTATACAAAGGACCCATAGCTAATTTCTTAAAAGGGGGGAAAACTGAGAAATTTCCCCCTAAGGTCAGGAACAAGAAAGGGATGTCCACTCTCACCACTGTTGTTCAACATAGCATTGGAAGTCCTAGCCACTGCAATCAGACAACAAAAAGAAATAAAAGGCACCCAAATCAGCAAGGAAGAAGTCAAACTTTCACTTTTCCCAGACAACATGATACTCTATGTAGAAAACCCAAAAGACTCCACAAAAAAAATTGCTAGAACTGATACATGAATTCAGTAAAGTCCCAGGATATGAAATCAACATACTGTTGCATTTCTATACAACAATAACAAAGCAGCAGAAAGAGAAATCAAGGAATTGATCCCATTAACAATTGCACCAAAAATCATAAGATACCTAGGAATAAACCTAACCAAAGAGGTAAAAGATCTTTATATTGAAAACTACAGAACACTTATGAAAGAAATTGAAGAGGACACAGAAATGAAAAAACACTCCATGCTCATGGATTGGAAGAACAAATATTGTTAAAATGTCTGTACTGCCCAAAGCAATCTACACATTCAGTGCTGTCCTGATCAAAATACTAACAGCATTTTTCACAGAACTAGACCAAACAATCCTAAAATTTATATGGAGCCAGAAAGACCCTGAATAGCCAAAGCAATCTTGAAAAAGAAAAGCAAAGCTGGAGGCATCACAGTTTTGGACTTCAGGCTATATTACAAAGCTGTAGTCATCAAGACAGTATGGTACTGGCACAAAAACAGACACATTGATCAATGGAACACAAGAGGGAACCCAGAAATGGACCCACAACTATATGGTTAACTAATCTTCGACAAAGCAGGAAAGGATATCCAATGGAAAAAAGAGTCTCTTCAACAAATGGTGGTGGGAAAATTGGACAGCCACATGCAGAAGAATGAAACTGGACCATTTCCTTACACCACACAAAAACAGACTCAAAATGGATGAAAGACCTAAATGTGAGATAGGAAACCATCATAATCCTGGAGGAGAATACAGGCAGCAACCTCTTTGACCTCAGCCACAACAACTTCTTATTAGACACGTCGTTGGAAGCAAGGGAAACAAAAATAAATAAAAGTACTCATACTTTCTAGGAAGAAAAGAATTTAGTACAGCTTAGATACTTGGTCTTCGTTGTAGTTTCTCTTTTTTATCATTGAGGCAGATGTTTTTATGACATTTATCTTTATTTTTAATGTAACCAGGTATACCTTGACCCTATAAATTAAAAGGTTGAAACAATTTTTTAATACTTTTTTCTCATAAAGGAGTACAATTTAAGAGATCTTAATTAATAACAACCTTGTTGGTTGAATGAGTAAATAGTCCAGTGTCTCTGTTTTTTTCTTTCATTCTCATCTGTTGGATTTACTTTTTCTCAGATGATACACAAGTCTATTTTTGTTGGACAGCATGTAAGCACTGCATGAGGATGTAAGTAAAATTTGAGAATTTCCCCTTTGTTATCATCCAGTTCTCAATTTCCCTGTCAGGGTAATGGTTTAGTTTGTACATTTCTCTTTCTTTTTAAAATCTAACACATGTCTAATTACTAGCACAGTAGTATGTTTATGTGTGTGTATTTGTGCGTGTTCTCATAATCTATTTCCCCATGATTTTCTTTCATTTTTCAAACATTGATAATATTTCTTAGAGATATTTTCATATATGAAGTTTTTTATTTTCTTCTTTGGTAGCATATTCCAGTGTATGAGTTAGAAGCTTTCCTCTACTAAGGGATATTTAGGTTGTTTCCAGCTTTCACTTCAACAAACCATGCTGCAGCAAGCATCCTTTTATAATAGTTTTGAAGATATTCCTGGTAGTGGAATTGTTCTAATGAAGGTTATACATATTTAAGTTTTAATAGGTATTATCTAACTGCTCTTGAAAAAAGAAAAGCCTTTATCTCTTTGCAAGGTGCTGTACCTTTACCAGCACTGGTTCTTGTGCTGTGGGAAACAAAAACAAAACAAAAATGTAGGTAGCTCATCTTGATTTGGTTTGCATTTCTCTGGTTTCTTCAACACCATTTTCTTACAGTTTTGGCTATTTGTATAGTTTTGTGACTTACCTGTCATGATCATGGTGTATTTTTCTCTTGGGTTACTTACGATGGTTTCTATGTTATTTTATTGAACAGAAGTTTGAGTTGAGAAAGCCCACGTAGGCTTTCTGAATTACATTTGGAAATTTCCCCAGAAGGGGAGAGCTTTGGGTCCTCACAGTATGACCATTTTTTATTTGGATATAACCTCATACTTATTGGATTTCTCATTTTTATTACTTTTTAACTAATTGGTCCTGACAACTTTATGAGATAAATAAGGAAATTGTTAAAATTCATATCTTTTAATTGAGGAGCCTGCAGATCCCAAGTTAAAATAATATGAAGAAGCAACTAGAGACTTCAGTACATTTTAAGCACTCAGTAAATAGTTGTATAATGTGAATATGAGACAAACTTTGTTTTTCTCTTGAGCAAGAGATTTTAGATTTTTTCTTGGCAGTCCTAAGAAAATTCAAACCTGTGAGATTGAAGTAGAGTTCTGGGTTGAAACCAGTTGATGTGGGGACATTTTCTGACATATCCTGACCATGGCCAAATGTTGCACTTATATCAGTCTAGGTAGAAAATTAGGTTTGTTCCCTTCCAAATTCAGGTCACTAAATGAACCATACACACAAGGACTATATGGTCTTTCTCAATGTACCTGTGTATGTATCCAGAATTAACAATTTTTTGACACATTTGCAACTTTAAAAGTTAAATTTCATTAGTTTTACTTCTGTAAACTTCTTATAGGTTATGCAAGTTGCCTTTTAAGAAAAATTAAGTGGGTTGGCAAAATTTTGCAATTATTGTCATACTTGTATGTCCTTACAAGGAGTGGGTGCAGTAGTGGCTTTTTCTGGGGACTAAAATGTAGGCGGAATTTTCCATTTTCTATGGGTCCGTGTTATGAAATAATAGTTTTGGATATTAGCATTTGAATATGTACTTAAAATGCTATACAATGCTATTCCCGCTTTGGAACATGTTCTGACTCATTTTGCCGGTTTGCTGATTCCAAATGGTAAAATGAAATCAGGTACTGTAATGTACATGTAAATGCATTGAGGAAAATGTGATACTAGATGTTTAAAAAAGGCACTATACATTATTTTTGGTCTAATTTTTGAATATTTAGCTTTATATGTATTGCTTCAAATATATAATTTGGTGCACAGATAAAAAGTCCCAGGAGTATTAGAGTTTTTTTTTTATTTCTTTGGTACCTGATTTAAGATAGTTGGTATTCTCAACACAATTCAGCATCTTTAACTAGGATTACAATGTTGGTTGGTGCCCTATGATTTTTATGTTGTTTATTGAATTTCTTTAATTTTCTTCAAGAGGATCATGCTATTTCAGTATTTTCAATTATATCTTTTGTGGTACATCTGAGGAAAGGAAAAGCTCCAGTAAAAATGCAAAATATAACTTGACCAAAAAAATACAGATGTTTCCTTCTTAAGAGACTGTTTGCCTCTTGCAAATAATAATGTTTTTCTTAATCCAGTAAATTCTAGTACAGACACCTGGGGGCAGTACATCTTTGCTGTCTTCAATGCAAATCCAGGAATCACTTCTTTCCATTATAAAAATTGCTATAGTCAGAAGAGGACTATAAAAAGAACTCCTGGCCATCATTTTTCATGTAGCGAGGAGGCCATCAATTCACACTTTACACAATAAGAGCAATATTCCCAATCTTCATTGTTTTTAGTAATGTTTTCCTATTAAATTAAAGGAACAGTTAATTTTTTTCCCTGGTTAGACATCTCTTCTTGCTGCTTATATTACCTAAATAATGGCTGTGTCATCAAACTAATAGTACATAGTTCCTTTACATTTTACACGCTAAATTAAGCATTTGTAAAATTTAGTGCCCTGAAATCTCTACTGATTTATTTTTATGAATACCTTATACTTGTGTTAGGAGAACCATATACATGTGTGTATTTAATAAATCATATAATACTATCAGACAGTTTTGTTTGTTCTTAATGTCATGTGCACACCCTTACCCAGCAATTCTTATCTTGATTTATGCAATTCAAAATGTTTAAGGCCACATTGCTAAATCCATAAAGATATCAGAAATACATCTATAAGCCTCTTATCCCACTTGACCTGATTCAACATCATCCCCGCGAAGAAAGGAGATTTAGATTTAGCATTGATTATTCTAAGGCTCAGAAAAATGTACCATGATAATTAGAGAAGGGAATTTTATTTTATTTATTTTTGCAGCTTTGTTGTTTATTTGACAAAATTACAAAATATATAAAGTCTACAATGTGATGATTTAATATTTGTATTGTGAAGTGATTCTCACATTCAAGTTAATAAACACATTTCTCACATCACATGTTATTACTATTTTTTCTATGAGGTTTTCTCTCAACAAATTTCAAGTTTACAGTACAGTATTAACTGTAGTCACTATGCTGTACATGAGATCCTCAGAATTTACTCATCTTATAACTGAAAGTTTGATCTTTTGCCCAGCTTCTCTACTGTCCCTCAATCCCTAGCAACCTTTCTACTTTCTGATTTAATTTTCTTTTCAGTTTCCACATACAGATGATACCATACAGTATTTATTTTTCTCTGTCTGACTTATTTCATTTAGCATAATGGCCTCCAAGCTCATCCATGTTGCAAATGGCAAGATTTCCCTCTTTTTTTTTTAAAGGCTGAATAATATTCTATTTTGTGTGTAAATATATGTTTTATATACATAAATATCTATCTATATCTATCTATCTATCTATCTATCTATCTATCTATCTATCATCATCTATCTATCTATCACTATGTATGTATATCACATTTTCCCATTTATCTGTCAACACTTAGGTTGTTTCCATGTCTTGGCTATTACTAAAAAATGCGGCAGTAAACATGGTGGGGGGTGCAGATGTTTCTTCAAGATAGTGATTTCATTTCCTTTGGATATACACCCAAAAATGGGATTGCTGGTAGTTTTCTTTTTAATTTTTAGTATCCATATGGTAGTTTTCTTTTTAATTTTTTTGAGAAACTTCCAAACTGTTTTCCATATGGCTGTACCTATGTACATTCCCACCAGCAGCATATAAGGGTCCTTTTTTCTCTACATCTTCTCTAACAGTTATTATCTCTTTTTGATAATAGACATTCTTGAACAGGTGTATAGTTATACCTCATTGTGGTTTTGATATGCACTTCCTTGATGATCAGTAATGTTGAGCGCCTTTTATACATCTGTTGGCCATTTGTATATCTTTTTTGGAAAAGTTTATTTGGGTTCTTTGCCTATTTTTGATCAAGTTATTTGTTTTTTGCTATTGAGTTTATGAATTTCTTATATATTTAGGTATTAACCCCTTATCAAATATATGGTTTGTGAATATTTTCTCCATTTTTAGGTTCTCTTTTCATCTTGTTGATTATTTTCCTTTTCTGTGAAGAAACTTTTTAATTTGATGTAGTTCCTCTTCTTTATTTTCACTTTTCTTGCCTTATTCTTTGATATCAAATCCAAAAAGTTATTGCCATGACAAATGTCAAAGAGATTTTCTCCTATGTTTACTTCTAGGGGTTTTATGGCTTCAGGCTTTACATTTAAGACTTTAATGTATTTTGAGTTGATATTTGTGTATAGTGTAAGATAGGGGTCCAGTTTCATCCTTTTGCATATGACTATCCAGTTTTCCTAGCATTATTTGTCAAAGAGACTTTCCTTTTCCCACTGTGTATTCTTGGAACCTTTGTCAAATATTAGTTGACCAAATATGCATGAATTTATTCTGGGGTCTCTATGCTGTTTCACTGATCCATGTGTCTGTTTTTATGACACAAGCATACTGTTTTCATTACTATAACTTCGTAAAATAGTTTAAAATCAGTAAGGGATAATGGATCCAGATTAGCTGTCTTGATCCATAAGTATAATATACCACATTAGTAAAATGAAGGATAAAAATCATATAATTGTCTTAATAGATGCAGAAGAAGCATTTGATAAAATTCAACATCCTTTCATGGTAAAAACTCTTCAACAAGTTAGGTATAGCTAGAATGTACCTCAACATAATAAAGGCTTATATGACAAGCCAATAACTAATTTCATACTTAATGGTGAAAAGCTAAGAGCTTTTCATCTAAGATCAGAAGCAAGACAAGAATGCATGCTCTCACCATTTCTATTCAACACTGTAGTGAAAGTCCTAGCCTGACACGATCTTATATATAGAAAACCCTAAAGACTACACCCAAAAAACTGTTGGAACTGATATATGAATTCAGTAAAGTTGCAGAATCTAAAACCAACATATAGAAATCAATTGTGTTTCTATGTACTATGGACTGTTTGAAAAGGAAATGAAGAAAACAATCAATCCCTTTTATAGCATCTAAAAGAATGAAATGCTTAGGAAAAAAAATTAACCAAGAAGGTGAAATATCTGTACACTGAAAATTATAAAACTTTGAGGAAAGAGATTAAGGAAGACACAAATAATTGGAAAGATACCTTGTGTTCATAGATTGGAGGGATTAACATTGTTAAAATGTCTATAATATGCAAAGTAATCTACACATTCAATGCAATCTCTATCAAAATTCCAATGTCATTTTGCCCAAAAATAGAAAAAAACAATCCTAAAATTCATGTGGAACCACAAAGACCCTGACTAGCTAAAGCAATTTTAAGAGAGAAGGGAATTTTAAATGATTATTTCAAACATATTACCATTGTATCTTCCAGCTTTATTCAAAATATAATTTGTAAGTAAATAGTTCTTCCAATAAGGTAGTATTATTTTCCATATTATTATGGTTATTTAACATATTTTTCAACCAGCATTTCAGAGAGTAAGCTCTAGTAAGCCTATGAAACAGAATTTTCTTTGAAATGTAGAGAAGAGCTAACACTACATTCAGTATGTCCGATTGGTTTTCATGCCTCTTGGGTTTCTGAAAACATAATGTGTATCTTGTTTTACTGTTGAAACAGTGGTCTCCAAAGACTTAACACCAATTTTTGTCTAATTGTGGCAAACATCTACACTGCTTTGTTGCTGTCTAGATCTTGTTCATTGGGTAGCAACACATCCCAGTGTTGACCACAATCGATTTCAGAAGGGAAGCAGCAGACTTTGGTCCTGTTCTTTACTCTCAGAGAATATATCTCTGTTAGAGAACACACCACAGGGAAAAATTAGGAAGAGAGATTGATAGGTTTTCTGCTGGAAAAAAAAAATGTTGTTTAATGAGATTATCATCAATTTAGATTGATCAGAAGATCAATGTGTGACATATATATATTTTTTTCCTGCAGTAAGCACATATGATCATGTATGCCATTATTTTGGAAATTCTGACACTTCCCCAATCTAGAAATATGAAAATGTTTATTTCCTAAAACAAGTCAATCTCTAGTATGAAGCTGCTCTCATAGGCTTCCACATGTATAGAATGTACTACAGTCTTTAAATTTTTAATGTGACAGTGTGTATTCTAAATAATGGTTTATGTAATTAGCCATTTTTTTTTTTTTTGTCTTGGGCATTTGAGGAATCTCCATATTGACCTGGATTTGAAAGAACAGATGGCCATTTTCTAAAGTTTCTCTTGTAATTTTAAATGTTTGGCTCTAGTTACCAAAGGGAGTAAGTTTTTGTCTAGCTAGGCAGATAAGGCAGACAGTTATAATTGTCTAATAAGGTAAGTGGTGACCACCCCAACCTTCTCATAGTTGCAGACATGCAGGTTTTGTGACCTGATTTGACTTAGATCTAAATATCTGGGTTGATCAGATTCAGTGGATAAATGCTTAGATTTGTGCTTCACTCTGCACTTTCAGACCAGCCAAGTGAAAGGACCAAAATAGAACTTAGAGGGACTCTCCCTTAGGATTTGCCTACCTACCCTCTTAGGTAGCTTGTATTTTCTGAGCTTTTTAAAAGAAATTGCCTCCTTTTGAAATACTTCTTTTTTCATTGAAAGAGCCATGTTAAAAGGTCAGTTGGAAATTCGGGCATAGTCCCTAGACATGTGATACCTCAGTGGGGTTGGTGGTCCTTGGAGACTAGATTTTCAGCTTTGCAAGGCCAGAAACTCAATCCCATCATTAAACACAGACTTGATATGACTCAGGGGAACTGACTAATGCTAATGAAACTCATAAGAGACTCATGATAAGCCAGAAGGCTAGTTCATTAATTCATAATTAGAAATAGATCTGCCAAAAGGAAGGAAATACAGCTGGTCAGCACATTCTATCCTAGAAAGAAAACTTATGTGGCAAATGCAAAAAAGGTGATTTGGTGGATTCAAAACCAGTGGAAAGAGAGCTGGGTAATATTAGTGGACAGTGGATCTGGTTCTGCTACCTTCATATTCACTTTTCCTTACGGCTTCTGCCTGAAACAGGAGCCTCGATTCTGCTTTCCACAGGGCAGAGACCCTGTGAGCTGAGGAGACACTGGCCTGAACTTGCCCTTTGGATCATCTTTAAGTCAGTTATGTTACAATATAAATGAGTAACTAATTTCTTTACATTAACATGTTATATTCATTGCATCTTGTAACTTGTAACTTGATCTTCTTGATGGAGACTAAGAGAAACTTCATTTCAGCTGACAACTATCTTTACCATCTCTAAACATGAGTTACTATGAGAGTGACTCGTTTCTCATTTTAGAGTGATTTTCAGTCTTGGAGAGTAGTCTGTCCAAACTTAGGTCCCCATGTCCTGTAAGAGATCCTTATACCTTATTCTGTATCAATAATCTGTATAAGTAAACAGCCCCATTTGAAAATAAATGAAATATTACAATACATTCTCTGGGATACTTTTAGTTATTGCAAAGAAATGGCCTCACTAATTTGGGTGTTACAGATATCTTCAGACCATTTGTGATCTCCTTTCAACAGCATTCATATGACATGATGAAAAAAGAAGAAAAGTGGCCAATGACACTTTTAGACAGTTAAACTTCCTTTTCCTAAAGAGTTTAAACACCCATTCCGTGTATGTTCAAAGAACGCTATTAGTGAAGTAATGTTGTGAAGGTAAGGATGAAAAGGAATGCCAGTCTTAATTTCTACTTACAAGGAGCTGACAAATATATAAAGTAATGCATTATTTTTTCTGTTTAATAAAAACACACATAGCATTAAAACCAGTCAGAATATAATTTTCTCTCTCTTGGGGGACTTAGAAGGAATCCTAAGGCCAGTGTCATGAATATCTATTATCACTCTGGGCAGTAGCCATCTAATGGACCTTAGACAGTATGCTATATTTAAAACCTTTTTTTTGAGAGAGACGGTGCATGCATGTGCATGTGGGGATGGGGTGAGGAGGGCAGATGGAGAGAGAGAATCTTAAGCAGGCTCCATGCCCAGCATAGAGCCCGACGTGGAGCTGGATCTCAGGACCCTGGGATCATGACCTGAGCCAAAATCAAGAGTTGGATGCTTAACCATCTGAGCCACCCAGGCACCCCAGTATGCTATATTTAAAGATGTACTATAGAGATATCAGGTAGGGAGAAAGAGGGAAAGGTAATTATATTAGTAGATAGCAAAATGACAAGTTCTAACACATTCACAGGTGATTTGTAGATTAGAATGGGTCGGAAAACACTAATAAATCCCAAGACATTAGTTCTGTCTCATAGAAGTTACTTCATATTTAAAAAAAAGGAAAAATCTCATTTTTAGAATCTAGTGTGCTTAGAGAGAATGATATGATTAAAATAAATGTGACCCTAATTTTGAACAGAATTTCCTTAATTGTGATAAAAGTTTTGTTAAAAATTTATTTAATATTTTATGGAGTAGTATTTTGGGACCAATTAGCCAGATTTTTTTTTCTTGAAAGTGTCAAAATTTTAGTATTGGGACATTATTTAGCTATCTAAGGATAATACATTTTACCACAGAAAGTTGTAGTATATGAATTTAGATTTTTTAAAAACCACATAGCTGAGAATTCTAGAAGATGTTATTTTCATTTTTTATAAACTCTTCTTATATATTCAGGTTTAAATGGTGAATCATGCATAATACTGTCTGTGAATATATATATCATGTAGGTTCATTTATTAACTGAAAGACATTTGGCAGCTGCAAGCAAAGAAATATTTCTCATAAATTACCACCCATTTACACTGCTCTGTTGGAAGGGGGAGGTTAGTGAAAACAGGGAAAGACAAAACAAAGTTGTATCTGAGGGAGGTCACATTCCTGCAGCCCACACCATGCCCTGTCAGGGATTTGTTCACTGCTGCCACATCCCCAGCCCCTAGTTCTGATGGCAGGTGCCAGTGTGGGTCCCTCTTCAACGTAGGAAGTTCCAGGTGTTTGGGGGAAAAGTCTTTCAGATAATAGAAATATTGTGTTGGATATGTGTTTTTCAAAAGAGTGTATCATGCAGGCTGTAGTTACATTTTTTAGTCTTCTTTTATTTTATTTTATTTTTTTAAAGATTTATTTATTTATTTGACAGAGAGAGACACAGCGAGAGAGGGAACACAAGCAGGGGGAGTGGGAGACGGAGAAGCAGGCTTCCCGCCAAGCAGGGAGCCTGATGTAGGGCTCGATCCCAGGACCCTGGGATCATGACCTGAGCCGAAGACAGACCAGATGCTCAATGACTGAGCCACCCAGGTGCCCCATTTTTTAGTCTTCTGATTCACTATAGAGTCAACAAAAAAGTGCATGAGGAAACTCAAGAAATGGTTCTGTTCTATTTTCTATTACTTGTCTCCTTTACTCTCCACTCTTCTAAACTCTTAACACTTTTGTGTAAATTTTTTCTTATTCAGAGAAAATACTTAAAAAAAAAAAGCTGATTCATGGGAAGTACTTTGGTTTAAAAGGAATAAAAAATAATAGCAAATAAATTAATCCTCCGGTAGGAAACTTGTATAACTGTCACTAGGCTGCTTGTTTTATGTGATCTAAATTTAAATTGAGTCCTCACATCACCATACACATTTTTTTTCCAGGTCAAAGAGACAGTGACTTCTAAGTAGAATAGTGTCTTTCTTTATTCTTAGTTCTTTGCCTATAGAATTCTACCCAGGTTACATGTGTCAGCCAAAGCTAATGCTAATTAAATATTTTAAAAATCTGCTTAAAGAGTCTGCTTAAAGGTTTGAGTTTAGGCCGTGCAAAGATTGTTTTATAAATTCATATACAACATAGTTACTAACTCTGGATACAGGGACACGATTTTTCCCCCAGTTACAATTGCAGTTGGAGAATATTTTTTTCTAAATCTCATTTTTTATATTGTTTCTGATTTTGCAGAAAGACTAAAATTCTTTTAGTGCTCTTCCTCAAGCAGAAGGAAAAGGTCTTGTACCAGAAAATGATACCTCATTACAATGATGATGTTGCAGTTAAGGCAGAGAGAAAGGAAAGGAAGAAAAGAAAAATGAGATAGAGTGAAAAATGCTGAGTGGTGAGACTTGCTGCCACGTGACTGACTACTGAGGGTGTGGACACACTGAGAATCTTAGAACCTAAGATACCTTGCTCTGCTTATCCACTGCTGCTTAACAAACTGTCTCAATGTCATAGATTCTATTCTTGAGATAGTTCATGTATTAGCAGTCTTGGCAGCTGGGCTGGCGTCATCTGATGGCTGGGCTGAACATCTAAGATGGCTTCTTATTCATACATCAATACCTCAGTGCTTCTCTTTCCAGCAGAGAAGTATTTTAACAGCTTTATTGAACAATAGTTTACATACCATAAAAATCCCCCATTTTAAATGTATGTCAATGATTTTTAGCAAATTTTTAGAGTTGTACAAAAGTCACCAGCATCCTGTTTTATTTATTTTATTTTTAAAGTTTTTTTTTTTTAAAGATTTTATTTATTTATTTGACAGAGAGAGGGAGGAGAGAGCATACAAGCAAGGGGAGAGCGGCAGGCAGAGGGAGAAGCAGACTCCCTGCAGAGCAGGGAGCTGATGATGCTGATGCACGACTTGATCCCAGGACCCTGAGATCATGACCTGAGCCGAAGGTAGACGCTTAACTGACTGAGCCCCACCAGCATCCAGTTTTAAAACATTTTCATCACCCCCAAAATTTCCCTTGAGCCTGTTTTCTTGAGGTGGAAAGTGAGATTAATATTTGGAAACTTTTCTTTTTTTCTGATATAGGTATTTCAAACTGTAAATTTCCCTGTAAACACCTCTTTAGTTGCATCCCATAAATTTTGATACATTTGGTTTTATTTTCATTCAGTTCAAAATATTTTAAAATTTATTTGCAATTTTTTTTTGGCAGTGGGCTATTTAGAAGTCTGCTGTTTCATTGCCAAATATTTCTGATTTTGCACATTTTCTTTTGTGAGGCTGTAATTGAATCCTGTTTTGATCAGAAGCTTGATTTGTATTATTTCAATTTTTTGAAATTTATTGAAGCTTATTTTATAGCCCAATTATGTCTGTATTAGGGACTGTTTTCGTATGTACCTGAAAAGAATGTGTAGTCAACAGTCATAGGGTAGAGTGTCCTATAAATTCCAGTATGTTTATTTGTTTGATAGAGTTGTTTAAGTCACCTTTGCTGATGTTCTATTTAGTTATTCTATCACTTATTGAGAGTGGCGTATTTAAATCTCCAATCACAGTTGTTGAAATAGCCAGGGCAGTTAAAATCATCTAGGACCTTATACTTGCACATTAGTATTCAAAAAGCGCTGGTCTAGCACACCACACAGGCTGGAAAAGACCATTGACTCATTGTTAGGAAAATGGACATACTCCAGTTTTGCAGTGATATTTACACCATCTGTAACTAAGACATCGCACCATTTAATAACCTAGCTCTATAAAAAACATAGTTTATCCCTCTGCCCCTCCCCTGCACATGCTCTCTCTCACTCACTAAAAAAAAAAAAAAAAAAAGCAAATAGTTCACTCATTCACTTATTGCAAGTTTCCTATCCTAGGATATGTATTTTAGTCCAAACCATACTCCACACTATGAGTGGAGTAACCATTACTCTATCTGCCTTAACTTAAGCTTTGGTTACTTCATTGTTGTAAAAGAATAAAGTTTGTGGAGAAAGAGTGTAGTTACTGAGAGGATTAATCATGACAGGTTTTAGGCTCTTTGTGGCCTTGCATGCATATGTATTAGTGTCTCATTCAAATTGTTTCATTTTGGAAAGGGGGAAAATGTGTTTGAGGAAAGTAAGACCTGCAGCCACAGGCTGTGAAGACGAGGATTTCTTGGACCGAGTCTCTATGTTGGCCAAAAGCGTAGATTTATTAGAGTCAAGAACTGAGACAGCCGCTTACTACAGCTGTGATTAATATTGTCTAAACAGCTCCTAAAGACAGCCAGTTGCAATTGTTTCCTTCATCTTGGCTCTCTCATATTTTAGACTACTTTTGAGAGTGTTGCTAAAATATTGCTATTTTAACAAATGGTGATATTTTTATAAAAATCAAAAGATGGACAGTATACTTACTATCTTTTTTTTCAGGTAAAAACTGTCAGCAACAAGAGCACAAGTGTGGCTCTGTGGACTATATTGTTGACCACAGTGCTGCCTCACCTGGTAGCAGCATTCTCTCATGTTCGGTCCTCTGTTTTTGATAACTGAAGGTAAATATGGCAATTATAAAAGCATAGAATGTAACAGCAAACCTCTATTCAAAATAAACACTTTATTGTCATCCTTGATTGGGTTATTTGCACATACCAGTACATTTCTTAGTCTACCAGGAAGACCCGATAAAGAAAATCAAAGGCTTACTGATTTTCCAGCAGATTTTAAATAGATCCACAGAATAAGTAAGCAGCAGAGGCAGAGACGCTTTCAGGGAAGAGCTCAAAGTTTCCTCCATGTCTTTTCATGACTTGATAGCTCATTTCTTTTTTTTTTTTAAGATTTTATTTATTTATTTGACAGAGAGAGGTACAGCGAGAGAGGGAACACAAGCAGAGGGAGTGGGAGAGGGAGAAGCAGGCTTCCCATGAAATGGGGAGCCCAATGCGTGGCTTGATCCCAGGACCCCGGGATCATGACCTGAGCTGAAGGCAGACACTTAACGACTGAGCCACCCAGGCGCCCCTGATAGCTCATTTCTTTTTAGCTTTAAATAATATTCTGTTGTCTGGATGTGTCACAGTTTATCCATTCTGCTACTTAAAGACTTCTTGGTTGCTTTCAAGTTTTGGCAATTATGCAAAGATACAGGGCCACAAAGCAATTCTGAGCAACAATGTCATGCTCAAATGTGACCTCTTATAAAAGACAGTGTTTCGATCTTTCTTAAGGCTGATGATCTGTCACCAAGCAGGTAAAGCTATGAAGCAAGTGGTATCCCATAATTTTATATTCAGATCATCATTTGAAAAGAACTTTCCTGATACTTTCTTTTGTTGGTCTGACTCTAGCAAGTCTACTCTCTTATACTGACAGGGTATCCAAAATTCTATATTGGAAGATTCATTCTCATTCAGAGCAAACCTGCAGCAATTAAGATCTCTGAGTCGAACCTGATCACAAGAATTGCCCTATCCTGGGAGGGGTTTGACATTTATTCTCATACTCCTCTAACAAACCGCTCAAACCCAGTAGATGCTGCTTTTGAATGCATATTATAATGGAAATATTAAAAGGTTAATTAGTTCTAGCTATTCAAATCTTTGAATTTCTGAGCACTATCCTATGGAATCCTACTTTTTCAAGCCCAGATACTTTTTTTTTTTTAAAGGAAAATACTCATTGGGTCTGCATCTACCTTTATTTATGCCCACATAATTTTTACTTGAGCCCCATTAATTATTGAATTATATTTTAAACATAGACTAACTCTGATTACATAACTGATAGTTTTAATAAATTGTAGTGAGTTGAGCTTTTTAAGCAGAGGAAATATGTGGTTTTAGTGATCAAGATAAGGAGAAATTGTGTAACTTTTATTAGTTGTAGTTTGCATGTTAAAATAGTTTTTAATTTGCAGTTGTTTTTCTGTTTGTCATACAGATGCTCTTTATGATTCTTTACAGACTAAAATTTGTTTCCTTGCTGGATAAAATGTTGACTTAGTATTAAAACCTACTTTTACCTGAATCTTCTGTGCAGATTGCCTTTCTGTGTTTCTGATGCCAAACATACTCTCATTCTCTATTTTCTGATTTCCTAGAACTTCCTAAGCCTTCAGGGCTTTCAGGTTAATTTAAAAAAAGATTTAATTTATTAGAGCAGTTTTAGGTCACAACAAAATTGAGTGGAAAGTACAGAGAGTCTCCATGTACTCCTTGACCCCACATAGGCAACATACCCTACTAGCAACTTGCCCCCCAGAGTGGTACATTTATTACAGTTGACGAGCTTACATCAACACATTTTTATCAACTAAAGTCCATACATTATATTAGGTTTCACTCTTGGTGTAACCACATCACATGGGTTTTGACAAATGTATAATGACATGTATGTACCATTTGAGTATCATACAAAGTCATTTCACTGCCCTAAAAATTCCCTGTGTTCTGCCAATTCATCCCCCCCTCTTCGTGCCAACTCGTGGCACCCACTGATCTTTTTACCATCTCTATAGTTTTGCCTTTCCCAGAATGTTATATAGTTGGATTAATGCATTGTGTTGTATTTTCAGATTGACTTCTTTTACTTAGTAATATGCATTAAAATTTCCTCCATGTCTTTTCATGACTTCATAGCTCATTTCTTTTTAGCATTAAATAATATTCCAATATAATATTCCATTCTATTATTCCATACATCCATTGTCTGGATGTATCACAGTTTATCCATTCTCCCACTTAAAGACTTCTTGATTGCTTTCAAGTTTTGGCAATTATGAATAAAGTTGCTATAAATATCTGTGTGCAGGTTTTTGTGTAGACCTAAGTTCTCAACTCATTTGTTTAAATACCAAGGAGTGTGATTTCTGTATCTTATATGAGTATATTTAGTTTTGTGAGAAATGACCAAACTGTTTTCCAAAGTAGCTGAATCATTTTGCATTCCTACCAGCAATGAATGAGACTTCTTGTCATTTCACATCCTCACTAACATTTGAAATTGTCAATATTTTGGATTTTTGCCTTTCAAATAGGTGTGTAGTGTTATCCCATTGTTTTAATTTGCAATTTTTAAATGACATATGATGTTGGACATCTTTTCATATGCTTATTTACCAACTATCTATCTTCTTTGGTGAGTTGTCTGGTCAGGTCTTTTGCCCATTTTTAAAATTGGGTAATTCATTTTCTTACTGCTGAGTTTTACGAGTTCTTTGTATATTTTGGATAAAAGTCGTATATCACTCTTTTGTCAGTATTTTCTCCTGGTCTGTGGTTTATCTTCTCATTCTATTGACAGATTGACTTTTTTAACCTTTGAAATTGTGTATATATATTTCTTTTTGCAACTTGTCTGCTTGCTTGAATTAACTACTGCCTTTCTCTACCATTGCTCACCAGGATGAGTTGTGTCTTTCAACTAAATCTGTATGTCCAGCTTTAGCTTGTTCATCTGTTTGTGTTGTTGGTGGGTCAGAGAGCTCAGCTCAGAGTTCTTATCATGCTTATCTTCCAGACAGCTTTCCCAGCCTTGTTGTGGCACCATCTCTTGTCTCCATGCATGCAGCCCAGGGACTGCTTTATTCATGGGGGGAAAAACAGTCAAGATAGTATGTGACTTCTGTTCAGTACCTATACATACAATTAGCCTTCTTTAACCTGCACCAGTCCTCAGCGATGGATGAACATGACAGTATTTGCCTTGTATGCTCCTTTCAAAAGTTAATAATTTTTGATGCATATGAAAGAGTGTATGGAACAGATATGTAAATTATGAAGAATGAAATTAAACACCTGGGAATCCATCTTCCAATTTAGATTAATTACACTGGCAATAACATTAACACTACCCATGGGCTCTGCCAGCTTCCTTCAGGTAACCACAAATCTAAATTTTATTTTATTTTTTTTCTTCTGAAAATACTTTTACCACAGATCCATAGTCCTAAACAATGTATCATCTAAATGTGATTGTTCTGAGTGTTTTAAAACTTGTAACATACTCCTACAGGCACCAGGTGTCTCAGTCCTTTGGGCATCAGGCTCTTGATTTTGGCTCAGGTCATGATCTCAGGATCATGAGATCGAGCCCTGCATTGGGCTCTCCACTCAGTGGGGTCTGCATCTCCCTCTCCCTCTGCCCTTCCACTCACACGCACTCTCTCTCTCTCAAATAAATAAATAAATAAATACATCTTTAAAACTTGTGACATACCCTTAGTCTTTGGCAACTTGCTTTATTTTCCTCAACTTGTTTCCTAAGATTCATCAAAGTCCCATGTGGGTATTGAATAAGGCTTTGGATGTCCTCTCAGAAGTTACTCCTCATTCCTGCCCAAGCTTTCCTTCTTTCCATATTACACCCCAGAATCTTCATGCTATTTCCCATTCAAATTATAGTATTTTTTCTAAAATAAATTTATTTAGATACATTTGACATATAAAAACTGTGTAGACTTAAGATGTGCCACTTGATGTTTTTGTGTATTTATACATTGTGAAAAGAACTACAACCACACTAAATAACATCACTTCTACACAGTTGCCTCTGTGTGTGTGTGTGTGTGTGTGTGTGTGTGTGTGTGTAGAAGATCTGAAATCTCTTTTTAATGAATTTCAGTTATACAATACTAATAACTGTAGTCACAATGCTGTATATTAGATCTCCAGAACTCATTCATCTTGGATAACTGAAACTTTTTACCCTTTGACCAATATCTCCTCATTCCACCTACTCCTCCACCCCACCAACCACCATTCTTCTCTCTGAGTTGAACTATTTTAGATTCCACATATAAGTGAGATCATGAAGTATTTATCTTTCTATGTCTGGCTTACTTTCATTTGGCATAATGTCTTTAAGGTTCACCCATGTTGTTGCAGATGGCAGGAATTTTTTTTAAAGGCTGAATAATATTCCATTATAAATACACACACACACACACACACACACACACACACACACACACACACACACACCCCAAATTTTCTTCATCATTCATGGACATTTGGGTTGTTTCCATATCTTGGTTATTTTGAAAAATACCGCAGTGAATATAGGAGTACATAGATCTCTTTAAGATACAGATTTCATTTCCTTTGGATGTATAACCAGAAATGGGATTGCTGGATCACATGGTAGTTTTACTTTTAAATTTTTTGAGGAATCTCCATACTGTGTCACATAATGATTATGCCAATTTACATTCCTACCAGCTGTGTATAAGTGTTCCCATTCTCCATATCCTCGTCAATACTTGTTATCTTTTGAGTTTTTGATAATAGTTATTCTAATCTGAAAGGATATTTACCTGATAATTTCTCAAAATATTCCCATTTCCAAGTGGGTTTTAATTCTAGGGGTATCAAAATCCTGAGCTGAAGGATTATAAACTCCTATCTAGGAAGTATAGATACCAACAAACATGTAGAGATTGATTTGGGGAAGTGGCAGTTTTTTCAGCAGTCTTGAAATTACAACAAGAAAGTTTTATGTTTATCATATAAGTTCAGTTTTTCATTATAATAAGGAACTTATTTCGAAAACGTCAACTTTTGACATGCTAATGTAGTTTACTCACTGGCTAGCTGGGAACTAAATAGGAATGAAAATTTTTGTGACAGATTGAATGATACATAAATGGTCTAGTTAGATGTACAATGCAGAAATATATACTCTGAATTAAAGTCAATTAAGCTTATTTCTACACTTTTATATTAGACTATCTTGGTAAAACTAAGAGATGTATTTTTTTTAAGGTTTTATTTATTTATGAGAGAGGGAGAGAGAGCACGCAAGCACGCACAGGCAGGGGGAGGAGTAGGGGAAGGGAGAAAGGATAGGAGAGAGGGAGCAGCCGACTCCCTGCTGAGGAGAGAGATCTTGGAGATCTCAGGAACCTGAGGTCTTGAACGGAGCTAAAGTCAGAAGCTTAACTGAATGAGCCACCTTAGGATGGCTCATAAGACATGTATTTTATTTTATATATTCTCAGTTTTTCTAGAGGCAGTGAAACTATTGAATAATATATAGTTCCATGCATATTAGCTTGTTTGAATTGAATAATCTTTGGGATTTTAGCAACAAATGTTATTTGTTTTCAATTCCTGTTGCATTTATGATTGTTACCTTAAAATATTTCTTTTCTCTCCTCATCAACACACTAACATTCAAAGTGAACATATGTCTTTGTAAGTAAACATAAATCCAATTCTCCAAAAACGTCTGAGTTAAAGCTAAATATAATCTTGCTTTTCCGCCATCAGATGTTTGACATCTGCACTGATTTTACACGAACAATCTGAATATTTCTTGGAAAATTCCCACCTAAGAATGTGCTATATTTGAGGATACTTAACATTTCTAATGTTTAGGAGGTAAAAAAACAACTTAATATATGGCAATTTTCTGTTTCTGTCACTCATTTTATTCTTTCGGCAGTTTTTGATGTATTATTCTCTCTTTCAATATTAGTACTCTGATCCCCTTTGATAATTATATCAGTTTTTATTTCAATCTCACTCAAGTAATGGGTAGTACTTTTTCAGTAATCAGTTTTGACAACCCAAGAAATTAGCTAACTAATTAGTATACAAAACAAGTAAACAATAGAGTCAGCACATTTTCCAATTCCAAATTTACTACCTCTGATTTCCATTGGGGGTTACTCTTAGCTATGAAGCACATTATCAGCTAAAAAAAAAAAAAAAGAGGAGCAACAGATTTATTCTGAAAGTTTCCTTCAGTGCCCTTTGAATAAAGTATACTGCTTTCTGTACTTTTTCTCTTTTTTGGATTTACCTATTCTTTTAGCTCAACTAGCAAATTGTACCATCTTTCATGGGTTACAGTTTAAGTCTTATTTCTTCTTTTTTTGTTTCTGAATACTCTCAGTGCTTCTCAAACTTTAGTGTGAATATATCTTTTAAAATCTAGGATGTACTCTCTCAGATAAATAAATAAAATCTTAAAAAAAAAAAAGGATGCCTGGATGGCTCATTTGGTTAAAATCTAGGATGTATGTGTTTTGGACATTTTAATATTTTCTGACATCTAAAGTGTGCTATACAGTTGATTGGAATGTTTAATTTGGTAGATTTTGTTATTCCCCAAAGGTGGACGTTATATTGTTTTATTTACTGAGAGTCCTTAACTTTCTCTTTGGTCTTTTATTCTTTTGGGACCTACGTCATAGAATGGCATTTTACATGTCCCTCCACATACATGGGAGTGTTATTTTTATTCGCTCCTCTAATCTGACTCAGATCAGGTTATGCCCTTCACTTAAGTTAGTCCAATTTGGTCCTGAATTCTTTTTTCTAACAACAGCTGGAGCTGAGAAGAGAAAGAGAGGGAGGGAAGGAGAGAGGGAGAAACTGATTATTGGTGGCGCTTGAGTCTGTTTTCTTTGTTGATTCAAATATATTTGACACATAACATTGTGTTAATTTAAGGGGTATGGTATGTTGATTTGATACATTTATATATTGTTACTGGATTGCCATTGTAGCCATAGTTAGGTCCTCTATCAGATGTTGTTCAAGGGTACAAACCTACAAATAGTAGTAAATAAGTCTCAGAGATACATTGTACAGTATAGCAAATATAGACACTTTTGTATTATAATCATCAAACCTGCTAAGAGGCTTGATCTTCATTATTCCAACGGCAAAAAAAGAATGATAATTGAGCCATGTTTTCTATTTTCCCTAAGCCTTCAATGCACCTCCCCTCTGCAATTCCCATGGTTTGATGGTTCAGCCTTTATTTGACAGCCTTTACATAAGATACCACAGTATACCTCTAATAAATTCCTCCTTTTACATAGGAAATATGTAAGAATTCCTGATTAATATAAACTATTATTAGATAATGTGTTTTTTTTTTTTTTTTTTTTTTTTTTTTTTGGTGGGAAGGAAGTTGCTTTATTCAGGAAGCCGGCAATCTGGGAACATGGTGGAACAACGTCCCAAACACCATCTCCACCAGTCTAGGTGAAGCAGGAAGCTTCTAAAGAGGAAGGTGAGGAAATGATGAGGGCGCTCTGTGTAGAAAGAGCTGGTGCTCCGCAGTTAATCATCTGTCAGCATGATCTGAGCAGACAGGCTAATATTGGTGACCGCTGTTTTCAAATGTGGTCAGATTTCTTCCTTTGTTCCTCAAGGTCAGTGGCTTGCAAAATCTCAAGGAAAGTAGGTTAGTTCTGCTACAAACTATAGGGCTTACGTCGGCAAGCAAGGAGTGCATAGCTTGAGATAAGTTAACCTTTAAGACCAGTGGCAGTGTTGTTACAAAGGTATCCACAGGATCCGTTCCTTCTGATGCTGTGACCGTTTGTCTGTTCCATGCTTCTTTTTTTTAAAATTTTTATTGTTATGTTAATCACCATATATTACATCATTTGTTTTTGATGTAGTGTTCCATGATTCATTGTTTGTTCATAACACCCAGCGCTCCATGCAGAATGTGCCCTCTTTAATACCCATCACCAGGCTAACACATCCCCCTACCTTCCTCCCCTCTAGAACCCTCAGTTTGTTCTTCAGAGTCCATCATCTCTCATGGTTCATCTCCCCCTCTGACTTACTCCCCTTCATTCTTCCTCTCCTGCTATCTTCTTCTTTTTCTTTTTTCTTAAAATATGTTGTGTTATTTGTTTCAGAAGTACAGATCTGTGATTCAACAGTCTTGCACAATTCACAGCACTCACCATAGCACATACCCTCCCCAATGTCTATCACCCAGCCACCCCATCCCTCCCACCCCCAATCACTCCAGTAACACTCAGTTTGTTCCTGAGATTAAGAATTCCTCATATCAGTGAGGTCATATGACACATGTCTTTCTCTGATTGACTTATTTCACTAAGCATAACACCCTCCGGTTCCATCCACATCGTTGCAAATGGCAAGATCTCATTCCTTTTGATGGCTGCATAATATTCCATTGTGTATATATACCACATCTTCTTTATCCATTCAGCTGTCGATGGACATCTTGGCTCTTTCCACAGTTTGGCTATTGTGGACATTGCTGCTATAAACATTGGGGTGCACGTACCCCTTTGGGTCCCTACATTTGTATCTTTGGGGTAAATACCCAGTAGTGCAATTGCTGGATCGAATGGTAGCTCTAATTTCAACTGTTTGAGGAACCTCCATACTGTTTTCCAGAGTGGTTGCACCAGCTTGCATTCCCACCAACAGTGTAGGTGGGTTCCCCTTTCTCCACATCCCCGCCAACATCTGTCGTTCCCTGACTTGTTAATTTTAGCCATTCTGACGGGTGTGAGGTGGTATCTCATTGAGGTTTTGATTTGGATTTCCCTGATGCCGAGCGATGTTGAGCACTTTTTCATGTGCCTGTTGGCCATTTGGATGTCTTCTTTGGAAAAATGTCTGTTCATGTCTTCTGCCCATTTCTTGATTGGATTATTTGTTCTTTGGGTGTTGAGTTTGATAAGTTCTTTATAGATTTTGGATACTAGCCCTTTATCTGATATGTCATTTGCAAATATCTTCTCCCATTCTGTCGGTTGTCTTTTGGTTTTGTGGACTGTTTCTTTTGCTGTGCAAAAGCTTTTTATCTTGATGAAATCCCAATAGTTCATTTTTGCCCTGGCTTCCCGTGCCTTTGGTGATGTTTCTAGGAAGAAGTTGCTGCGGCTGAGGTCGAAGAGGTTGCTACCTGTGTTCTCCTTTAGGATTTTGATGGACTCCTGTCTCACGTTTAGGTCTTTCAACCATTTGGAGTCTATTTTTGTGTGTGGTGAAGGAAATGGTCCAGTTTCATTCTTCTGCATGTGGCTGTCCAATTTTCCCAACACCATTTGTTGAAGAGACTGTCTTTTTTCCATTGGACATTCTTTCCTGCTTTGTCAAAGATAAGTTGACCATAGAGTTGAGGGTCCATTTCTGGGCTCTCGATTCTGTTCCATTGATCTATGTGTCTGTTTTTGTGCCAGTACCATACTGTCTTGATGATGACAGCTATGTAATAGAGCTGGAAGTCCGGAATTGTGATGCCACCAGCTTTGCTTTTCTTTTTCAATATTCCTCTGGCTATTCGGGCGTCTCTTCTTGTTCCATACAAATTTTAGGATTATTTGTTCCATTTCTTTGAAAAAGTGGATGGTATTTTGATGGGGATTGCATTGAACGTGTAGATTGCTCTAGGTAACATTGACATCTTCACAATGTTGGTTCTCCCAATCCATGAGCATGGAACGTTTTTCCATTTCTTTGTGTCTTCTTCAATTTCTTTCCTGAGTATTTTATAGTTTTCTGAGTACAGATCATTTGCCTCTTTCGTTAAATTTATTCCTAGGTATCTTATGGTTTTGGGTGCAATTGTGAATGGGATCGACTCCTTGATTTGTCTCTCTTCTGTCTTGTTGTTGGTGTATAGGAATGCCACTGATTTCTGTGCATTGATTTTATAGCCTGCTACTTGACTGAATTCCTGTATGAGTTCTAGCAGTTTTGGGGTGGAGTCTTTTGGGTTTTCCACATACAGAATCATATCATCTGCAAAGAGTGAGAGTTTGACTTCCTCTTTGCTGATTTGGATGCCTTTGATTTCTTTTTGTTGTCTGATTGCTGTGGCTAGGACTTCTAATACTATGTTGAATAGCAGTGGTGAGAGTGGACATCCCTGCCGCATTCCTGACCTTAGGGGAAAAGCTCTCAGCTTTTCCCCATTGAGAATGATATTTGCTGTAGGTTTTTCGTAGATGGCTTTTATGGTATTGAGGTATGTACCCTCTATCCCTATACTCTGAAGAGTTTTGATCAAGAAAGGATGCTGTACTTTGTTAAATGCTTTTTCTGCACCTATTGAGAGGATCATATGATTCTTGTTCTTTCTTTTGTTAATGTATTGTATCACGTTGATTGATTTGCGGATGTTGAACCAGACTTGCAGCCCAGGGATAAATCCCACTTGGTCATGGTGAATAATCCTTTTAATGTACTGTTGGATCCTATTGGTTAGTATTTTGGTGAGAATTTTTGCATCCATGTTCATCAAGGATATTGGTCTGTAATTCTCCTTTTTGATGGGGTCTTTGTCTGGTTTTGGGATCAAGGTAATGGTGGCCTCATAAAATGAATTTGGAAGTTTTCCTTCCATTTCTATTTTTTGGAACAGTTTCAGGAGAATAGGTATTAATTCTTCTTTAAATGTCTGATAGAATTCCCCTGGGAAGCCATCTGGCCCTGGGCTTTTGTTTCTTGGGAGATTTTTGATGACTGCTTCAATTTCCTTAGTGGTTATAGGTCTGTTCAGGTTTTCTATTTCTTCCTGGTTCAATTTTGGTAGTTGATACATCTCTAGGAATGCACCCATTTCTTCCAGGTTATCTAATTCGCTGGCATAGAGTTGCTCATAATATGTTCTTATAATTGTTTGTATTTCTTTGGTGTTGGTTGTGATCTCTCCTCTTTCATTCATGATTTTGTTGATTTGGGTCATTTCTCTTTTCTTTTTGATCAGTCTGGCCAGGGGTTTATCAATCTTGTTAATTCTTTCAAAGAACCAGCTCCTAGTTTCGTTGATCTGTTCTACTGTTCTTTTGGTTTCTAGTTCATTGATTTCTGCTCTGATCTTTATTATTTCTCTTCTCCTGCTGGGTTTAGGCTTTATTTGCTGTTCTTTCTCCAGCTCCTTTAGGTGTAGGGTTAGTTGTGTATTTGAGACCTTTCTTGTTTCTTGAGAAAGGCTTGTATTGCTATATACTTTCCTCTCAGGACTGTCTTTGCTGTATCCCAAAGATTTTGGACAGTTGTGTTTTCATTTTCATTGGTTTCCATGAATTTTTTTAATTCTTCTCTAATTTCCTGGTTGACCCATTCATTCTTTAGTAGGATGCTCTTTAGCCTCCATGCATTTGAGTTCTTTCCGACTTTCCTCTTGTGATTGAGTTCTAGTTTCAAAGCATTGTGGTCTGAAAATATGCAGGGAATGATCCCAATCTTTTGGTACCGGTTGAGACCTGATTTGTGACCTAGGATGTGATCAATTCTGGAGAATGTTCCATGGGCACTAGAGAAGAATGTGTATTCCGTTGCTTTGGGATGGAATGTTCTGAATATGTCTGTGAAGTCCATTTGGTCCAGTGTGTCATTTAAAGTCTTTATTTCCTTGTTGATCTTTTGCTTAGATGATCTGTCCATTTCAGTCAGGGGGTGTTAAAGTCCCCCACTATTATTGTATTGTAGTCAATGTGTTTCTTTGCTTTTGTTATTAATTGCCTTATATAATTGGCTGTTCCCATGTTCGGGGCATAGATATTTATAATTGTTAGATCTTCTTGTTGGATAGACCCTTTAAGTAGGATAGAGTGTCCTTCCTCATCTCTTATTACGGTCTTTGTTTTACAATCTAATTTGTCTGATATAAGGATTGCCACCCCAGCTTTCTTTTGGTGTCCATTAGCATGGTAAATGGTTTTCCACCCCCTCCCTTTCAATCTGGGGGTGTCTTTGGGTCTAAAATGAGTCTCTTGCAGACAGCATATTGATGGGTCTTGTTTCTTAATCCAATCTGATAGCCTGTGTCTTTTGATTGGGGCATTTAGCCCATTTACATTCAGGGTAACTATTGAAAGGTATGAATTTAGTGCCACTGTATTGCCTGTAAGGTGACTGTTACTGTATGTTGTCTGTGTTCCTTTCTGATCTTTGCTGCTTTTAGGCTCTCTCTTTGCTTAGAGGACCCCTTTTAATATTTCTTGGAGGGCTGGTTTCGTGTTTGCAAATTCCTTTAGTTTTTGTTTGTTCTGGAAGCTTTTTATCTCTCCTTCTATTTTCAATGACAGCCTAGCTGGATATAGTATTCTTGGCTGCATATTTTTCTCGTTTAGTGCTCTGAAGATATCTTGCCAGTCCTTTCTGGCCTGCCAGGTCTCTGTGCATAGGTCTGTTGCCAGTCTAATATTTTTACCATTGTAGGTTACATATCTCTTCTCCCGAGCTGCTTTCAGGATTTTCTCTTTGTCTCTGAGACTCGTAAGTTTTACTATTAGATGTCGGGGTGTTGACCTATTATTATTGATTTTGAGAGGGGTTCTCTGTGCCTCCTGGACTTTGATGCCTGTTTCCTTCCTCACATTAGGGAAGTTCTCTGCTATTATTTGCTCCAATATACCTTCTGCCCCTCTCTCTCTTTCTTCTTCTTCTGGGATCCCAATTATTCTAATGTTGTTTCGTCTTATCGTATCACTTATCTCTCGAATTCTGCCCTCGTGATCCTGTAGTTGTTTCTCTTTTTCTCAGCCTCTTTATTTTCCATCATTTGGTCTTCTATATCATGGATTCTCTCTTCTGCCTCATTTATCCTAGCAGTTAGTGCCCCCATTTTTGATTGCACCTCATCAATAGCCTTTTTGATTTCGACTTGGTTCGATTTTAGTTCTTTTATTTCTCCAGAAAGGGTTTCTCTAATAACTTCCACGCTTTTTTCAAGCCCAGCTAGTATCTTTCAAGTCATGATTCTGAACACTAGGTCCGACATCGTACTAATGTCCGTATTGAGTAGGTCCCTGGCTGACGGTACTACCTCTTGTTCTTTTTGCTGAGGTGATTTTTTTCGTCTTGTCATTTTGTCCAGAGGAGAATAGATGAATGAGAGAACAAAATGCTAACAGGTTTACGACGTCCCCAGCAAATATACTATATACAAATCAGAAAAGACCTGAAGCCAGGGGAAAAGAAAGGGAAAGAAAGAAAAAAGGAGAAAAAAAAAAAGAAAAAAAAAGATAAAAATAAAAACAGAAAAATAAAAAAAAAAAACAGAATGTGATCAAATATGATCAGGCTAGTGCA
>NW_027397065.1:57110001-57170746 GCF_003265705.2 Callorhinus ursinus
TTAGAAGAAACTGTATCTCAAAATTTTAAAGAGAGAACAACTTATATATATATATGCCAAAAATAAGGGTAACTACTATGAAGGGATAAAATATGACTCTAAAAATGAAAAAAAAATATTTTATTTTAAAGAGATTGATAAGATGTTGGTTGAAAAAGGGAAAAAGAAAAATAAAAAAAAAACAGTTAACAAAAATTAACTTTGATGAACTAATGAATCATGGTAAAAAAAAAGCCATGAATTCTATGAGCAGTATTCCCCTAGCGCTGGAGTTCTCCCGTTCTCCTTGATCAGTAAACTTGGTCTTGGCTTGCTGGCTGTTCGTGCTGATCTTCTGGGGGAGGGGCCTGTTGCTGTGGTTTCCAAATGTCTTTGCCGGAGGCTGAATTGCCCCGCCCTTGTCGGTCTGGGCTAAGCAAGCTGCTCAGGTTTGATCTCAGGAGCTTTTGTTCCCTGCAAACTCTCGGTACAGCCTTGGAGGACCAGGGCAAAAATGGTGGCCTCCCAATCTCCACCCGGAGGAGCTGAGAACTCGGGGCCCCGCTCCTCAGTGCGCCCCCAGAGAAAAGCAGTCACTCCCGTGTCCCCGGTCTCCGGCCGCACTCCGCGCTCACCCGGCCTGTGACTGAGTGTTTCTGTCTCTGGCACCCGACCCCATGTGGAGTCTCCAAACCCAGCAGATCCCTGCGGTGCGCTCCCGCGCCGCTCCTTCCCGGGAAGGAAGGGGAGTCTCCCCGGCTCTGCCGCTTGTTGGGTCCCTGCTGGAGGAGCAGTGGCCCGACTGGGCTGCGGATCACAGTTTATGGCAACCCTGAGCTGAGAACCCGCGCCTCGGCTCCGTCTCTGCAGCCGGCTTCCCCGCTCTGATACCTGGGAGCTCTGCCGCACTCAGGCACCCCTGGTCCTTCTGCGACCCCAAGGGTCCCGAGACCACACTGCCCCGGGAGGATTCCACCCCCCACTTAGCCACTGCAGCGACGTCCCTCAGCGGAGCCGACTTCTAGAAGTTCGATTTTGTGCTCCGCGGCTCTATCACTTGCCAGAAGCGGCCGGCGGAGGCCCCTCCCCTGCCATCTATCCTCCCGAATATCGCCTCGGATTCACTTCTCCACACGTCCTACCTTCTAGTAAGTGGTTGCTTCTCTGTTCATAGAGTTGTTGCTACTCTCTTCTTTGATCTCCTGTTGAGTTCGTAGGTGTTCAGAATGGTTTGATCCCTATTCAGCTGAATTCCTGAGACCAGACGAAATCTAGGTCTCCTTCTCCTCCGCCATCTTGCTCCGCCCCCCTAGATAATGTGTTTTATAGTCAAATTTGTTGACTTTAAGAAATCCACATTTTTTTTTTTCCTTTTCTACTCCCCTATTCATAGTCTGGGGAAGTCTTTGCAGCAGCACTGACTGGCCAACTGGCTTTTGGAAATCACTGTTCTATATCAGAGCAGAACTGTTTTGCATTTTATTTACTCCTGTTTCATGCCTGTTAATCTTGTCTCCTCATCCAGGTTGTAACTTCTTGAGTTTAAGAATCATCAAAAAAATATATAGTATATCCAACATTATAAATTATTTATTTTTGTCTCAGAGTTTAGGAAGTTTCCAGTATAAATGATACGAGTGATGAGATGAGAATGTGGAACAATTATAATTGATTAAATTATTTTTGAAAGCAAGGGTGGATTTCCTGTATTGAGTTCACCAATTTCCAACCTGATCATTTCCTGTCCAGGGGTGGTCAATCAAGATCCTAATTACAGCATGGCCACTGTCTGCTTAACTGGCAATAAAGTGAACCATAGTCACTAAACAACTCTCTTTAGTTAGATGCTGACTCTCTTGACAGTAACACCCTCAGATCTTGCCTTGGAATAAAATAAAATTAACTAATACTGATATGACTCTTATTGCTTAAAGCTATTTTGGCTTTCAAAACCCACTAGAGGTTGAGCTTTTCCCTTTAGTGTTTTATATTTACCACATCAGAACTAGTACAATTATAAAGTCTTCTGTCATTTCATCTTAGATTGTCTTTTGCAGCAGAGAAGTTCTTTTCATTTGTCTCTTTCTTATTCCTAAGGACGTGAAACTATATTTGAGTTAGATAGAATCTTAACCAGTTGTTTGTAGCTGCCTCGGTGTCACAGAGGAGAGATGTGAGTAGAACACAAAGCCAGGAACATTACTAAATTACTAGCTTGAGATTTGGCTTCCAGTCTCTGTGTGGTAAACTGATTTTTCTTTTTATCCTGTCTTAATCCTACCTGAAATCCAGGATCAGGTTTCCATGCTTCTTTACCTTCCCCTCAGACCCTTAATCTCACACTTGGTAATAACAGGCAGAAGAGACAAATAGAAGTGAAGCCAGGTAATAATGTACCAAGAGAAGTGGAAATGACTTTGTACCTAAGGTCTAGTGAGGAGCTGGTCTAATTGGTCACTCATGTCTTCTCATGAGCAGAGTGGGATAGTTCACGGAGCAAGAGAGTCTTCCTCAGGAAAATGTTACCTCAGAATTATTTTACCAAAGGTAAATATTGTTTTACCTTGTCACCTACTTGGGTGGTAAGATTCCATAAAAGGATGAATAAAAAAAAAGGCCAAACCAAACCAAGCACCCCTACTACCCCCGGCAGTGAGAGCAACAGCAACAACGAACACCATTTCTTAGGTGACTTTAACTTTTTTTTAAGTGAAACTCACGTCATATACTTCTGTGGTGCAATATATGCTTGATTTGACTCTAGCTATACTATTTTCTTCGTTTCAGGGACAAAATGAATGCATAGATGTAGTAGTGTCAGGGAATTAGGTAGAATAGGGCTGTTCCTTGAAAAGCTTGGCTCTTTTGAGGATCAGTAGCCAGAACCATACAGAGATTTCCAAGCACGAACAAATATTGGCTTTGTACAATGGGTACATTAGCAGTTTTGTTTTTTTTCTAACAAACTTGTTTACTGTAGCTAGCATTACTGATTTTCCACCTGTAGGCATTTAGGAAACGCTTCTACTCTGATGTTTTTAGTCAAGACTCTGAACTTTAAAATGTGGTTCTTTGGTTTAGCTCTTTCTTTGGAACCCGATTTGTTGTAAGTAGATTTTGGAATAAATATGTCAAACATATTATAAAAGATTGAAAATCAGCTACTATTTCTGTACCCACTCAGAATTTTTTACTCTAATCTGCATGCTAATCCCATTAGTGTGGCATTTGATTGCCTGGAAAGTTTAATATTATTTGGAAGAATTGGAGACCTTTATAAAATACTAGGTAAAACTGGCTCAATTATTATCCCCAGGGAATTCTGTTGTTTAGACTTCTTGTGTGAAAAGAAGGGATTCTTAGAAGTGCCTAGAAGTACTTCCCATTTATCCCTTTTCTGCTTCCTCTCTCTAAACCAGGAAATAATTCCTTTTACACACTCCTGTCACATTATTTCTTTTCAAAAAGTCTTATCAGAATATGGTGCTTGGACTACTCAGCTATCCTGACACTACAGATGTTAGAAATGAAAAATAAACTAAGTTAAATACATTACAAATAACAGTTTATGCTTGTTTGCATTCTTATCCCCTTGGTAGATACTTGAAGATGTCAGCCATGAAGTCTTCCACCCTCCTCAGGCCCCACCAAACACAATTTACGTTGGCTTAGTTGGCATTTTGCTATAGAATTTGTCAACTTGCACAAATTGAGATGAATCTATTTCTAGTATCTTCCTTTTATGCTTTTATATGTGTAGGGCTGATAGAGGCATGCTGTATTCTTCTAACACCATGGTTGTTTTGGAACGGCAGGACTCACATTTCCACTTTAAGTTCCTTTGTCACCTGTGATTAAATGCAATATGAACTCAGTGATGTTCTTATATATACTGCGTCAGCTGTCCTCAGCTACTCTGTGCCATGGCTTTAAACTTCTTTTGAAGCCAGAGAGAGCACTATTACTAATATTTAGTAAGGACTGCTTGTTTTTTTTCTCTACATTTCACATAATAATTGCATTGGGGAACAGCTATTTTTGTAAAACAGACTTTTAAGTAGAATCCTTATTTTGCTTAAAATTGTTAATCTCTTTAAACAGTTAACTAAGCAGAATTGTTCCACTGAGAAATGGTGAGTTGCAAGTATGTGCCTATAGATCATTTTAACTAAGTTTACTTTTTTATTCTTTCAGGAAAAGCATAATAATAAGAAGGTTTTTTTTTTCTACCAGAAATATCCCTGAGGGGCACCTGGCTGGCTAGCTCAGTTGGAAGAGCATCAGACCCTTGATCTCAGGGTTGTGAGTTCGAACCCCACGTTGGATATAGAGATTACTTAAAAAAATAAATAAACTTTAAAAAAATACTTGAAAGAACATTACCTAATGGATGGTGTGCAAGTATTATTGCTTTTTTAAGATTCCATATACTGTGCTTATATTTAATTAAAAATATTTCATCCTGTTTTTATAAAAGTTTTTTTTGGTTGGCATAGTCATAGCTAATAAAGTACTCAATTATAAACATGTGCTAAAATTTATTTATCCAAAGTTTTTTAAACTATGCTTATGTTTAAAAATTTTAGTTAAAATTATGTATTATAGGCTAGTTTACTTTTATAATACGAGTAGGCCAGCTCCCCACCAAGATTTGCTTTTTCCTAGTAGAGTTTCTGTCTGTCTCTGTCTCTCTTTGCCCCTGTGTCTCTCTCCAGCTCACCTAGAGCTGTACTCTGTGTTATAAATACAAAATCTGTAAACAAAACAGCA
This sequence comes from Callorhinus ursinus, assembly GCF_003265705.2. NCBI lineage: Eukaryota > Metazoa > Chordata > Mammalia > Carnivora > Otariidae > Callorhinus > Callorhinus ursinus. Next base: position 57,114,751 of record NW_027397065.1, read on the forward strand.
TCATGACTGAATCTCTGTCTGTTAACTTTCTGGTTATTCCAACCTTGTCCTATATTGATAGAAAATGGTTTCCGAAGTGGTCTGAGTGTGTGGCAAAATAGCTTGAAAATAGAAGACAATAGAAGACGAATTTGTTTTTCAAACATATAAACATCTTTTAGACTCTACCATACAACCTCAGAATATTTTGTACTCTTTAAACCTCTTAAAAAATAAATCTCCAGGCCTTGATGATTTCCCTGTAGAATTCTACCAAACATTTAAAGTAGAATTAACACCTATTCTATCCAATCTTTTCCAAAAACTTAAAGAAGAGGGAATAATTTTAATTTTATTAAGCTAGTATTATCCTGATACCAAATCTAAATATAGTACCACAGAAAGAAAATTACAGATCAATATTCCTCAAAAGCATAGATGTAAAACTTAACACAATATTAGCAAATAGAATTCAGCAGCATGTAAAAAGAATTAAGCACCATGACCAAGTGAATTGCATTTCATAGATGCAAATGTGATTCAGTATTTGAAAATCAATCAATGTAATCCATATTAACAGGCTAAAGAAGCATCACATGATATGTAAGAGCATTTGGCAACCTTCATCACCCATTCATGATAAAAAGTCTCAGCAGAGTAAGGGAGGAGAACTTTCTTAATAACACCATAAATTAAAACTAACATTTATACTTAATGGTGAAAGACTCAGTGCTTTCCCCGAAGACTGGGGATAAGGCATGGATATGTGCTTTCAACACTGCTATTCAACATATTACTAGAAGTTCTAGCCAGGACAATAAAGCAAGAGAAGGCAATAAAAGGCATAGAGGTCAGAAAAAAGAAATACAGTGTTTCTATTTGTAGATGACATAATTTTCTACATAGAAAATCCAGAAGATTATATAAAAAACTCTTAGAACTGATAAGTAAATTCAAGGTCACAGGATACATCATAAACACAGCAACTGTATTTTTATATTCTAAGAGTGAACATGTGGAGACTGAAATTAAAAATATAGTATCACTTACATTTGCCCCCCAAAATGAAATGTGTGATAAACATGACTTGCACACTGATAACTATCAAATGAGATGATAAAAAAATTAAAGAAGATCTAAATAAATGAAGAACTTTGCTGTGTTCATGAATACTCAATATATAAAGATCTGAAGATCTGCCCAAATTGATATACCAGCTTAACATAATTCTGCCAAAAATCGGAATAATATTCATTGTAGATGTAGAAAAAAGTTATTCTAAAATTTATACAAGAAGACAAAGAAACTCGGGTAGCTAAAGTCAGTTTGAAAGAGAAAGTTAAAATTGAAGTTATCAATTTATCAGTTTCAAGACATTATGTAGTTACAGCAATCAAGGCTACGTTGTATTGGTGGAGGAATAGACACATAGGTCTTTGGAATAGAATAGAAAACCCAGACATAGCCCCATTAAAGCATTTCCTGCTAATTTTTGACCAAGGTGCAAAGATAATGAAGTAGAAAAAGGCTAGTATTTTCAACAAATAGAGTTGAAATAATTGGATATCTATAGGAAAAAAAGGAAAAGAACCTTAATCTAAACCTCACACCTTTTTACCAAAGAATGGGTCCTAAATATAAACACAAAAAGTAAAATTATAAAACTTTTAGCAGGTAACATCTGACAAAGTCTGTGAACCTAAGGCATGGTGAGGAGTTTTTAAGCATGGCATCCAAAGCACAGTCCATAAAAAATATAAATTAGACTATATTAAAATCATAAACTTGTGCTCTCTGAGAGACTTTATTAAGAGGGTGAAAACAAAAATTACTCATTGGCATTAATGTTTGTAGACCACATAATCTGACAAAGGACTCAAATCTAGAGTTAAAATAACTCAAAACTTAACTAGAAAGACAACATACATAGAAAATGGGCCAAAAACAAGAAGATTTATTTCACTGAAGAGGATATACAGTTGGCAAATGTATGGGAACTCTCTAGGTATTAGGAAAAAAGGCAAATTAAGACTATAAGATGTCACCACACACCTATTGCAAAAATTAAAATAGAAATAGTTACAAGTACCAAATAACAGGGAGAATGTGGAGAAATTGGATCACTGATACATTGCTGGTGGGAGTATATAATGTTACAGCCACCACTTTGGAAAACAGTTTGAAAGTTTTTAAAAACTATGCATGTACTTACCATACAACCCAAAAATTTTACTAGTAGGCATTTACCTCAGAGAAAAGGAAACTTATGTCTATATAAAGACATAAACATAGTTGTTCATAGCAGCTTTATTTGTAATAATCAGAAACTGGAGACAACTAAAAAGTCCTTCAGTAGGTGACGCCTTAGAGAAATTGTGGTACATCCACACCATGGATACTGCTTAGAAATAAAAAGCAATAAACTACTGATACAGGCAACAACTTCGATGAACCTCAAGAGTATGGTGTTGAGTGAAAAAAGCCAGTCACAAAAGATCACATATGATTTGATTTCAGTGTATAGCTCTTTTGAAATGACAAAATTATAAAGATGCAAAACAGATTAGCTATTGCTAGGGCCCAGAGATGGTAAAATAAAGCTGGGCCCAGAGCAAGATCCTATTTGTGAGGAGCTGACCGAGCTGGTACAGCAAGCCAACCCGGAGGAGCTTGAGCTGGGTGAGGACGATGACCAAGGATGAGATGGACCTGGAGCCCAACGAGGGGCAGCTGGAGCACCAGAGTGTGCTGGCCACCGTGTTCAGGAGCCTGAAGGAGGACTGACCACACTCCTGCCCCCCATCTGTCCTCCCCCAATATAGCCTATGTTTGTAAAAAAAGGGGGGGATAGCACAAGAGAAATCTTTGTGGTAATGGAAGAGTTCCATATTTTGATGATATTTGTGGTTACATGTGTTTACATGAATCTGAATATGTGACAAAATGACCTAAAATGCTAGTTTTGATATTGTACCATAAATATGTAAGACACAAACATTGGGGGAAACCGAGTGGAAGGTACTGAGGACTTCTCTGTGCTACCTTTACAACTTCTTGTGAATTTCTAATTTTTCAAATTCAAAATTAAAACAATATATATAAAGGAACCAATATGTCATTTATAATAGCAACTGTGTTAGTCATGGTTCTCCAGAAAAACAAAATCAATAGGATATCAATATCTATATTTCCATATAAAGAGAATTATAATAAGTAATTGGCTCATGTAGTTCTGGAGGCTGACAAATCCAGAATCTGCAGAGGCAATGTCCCAATTCTAGCATGAAGGCTGGAAACTGCTGTTGAAGCAGGGAGGGGTGATGTCCAGTTCAGAGGTCACTGGGCAGGAAGAGTTCTCTGTTACTGAGGGGAGGGTCAGCATATTACTCTACTCAGGCCTTTAATTGATTGGATTCAAATATTAACCTCATCCAAAATCACCCTCACAGAAACACCCAGAATAATGTTTGACAAGTACCTTCTAAGACACTCCATGACCCAGTCAAATTGACACATAAAATTAACCTTTACAGCAACCTAGTTAAATATTGAGGAACTAAAAGAATGAAGTGTAGGTATAAAGTAATGTACTTGTTTTAATCCCCAATTTGAGTTATCTCCTTTTGACATTAAACAGAGTATTACCATTAATTTTTTTAAAAAGATTATTTATTTTAGAGAGAGAGCAAGTGAGCACAGGGAGGGGCAGAGGGAGGAGAGAATCTCAAGCAGGCTCTTCGCTGAGTGTGGAGCCCGATGTAGGGCTCAGTCTCACGACCCTGAGATCATGAACTGAGTCGAAATCAAGAGTCAGATGCTCAATGGACTGACCCACCCAGGTGCCCCACCAATAATTTTTTTAAAATTCTGCTTTTGAAATTATCATTTCACCAGTAGAACATATTTTTGGCTATTCTGAGTATAGCAGAGATTAATCCACTGAAGATGGATGTTACTTTCACAGTTAAAATTCATTCTAAGTTAATTTTGCTGAATATGGTAGTTTAGTAAGCCATGTAAGGTCATTTGTTCTAAAATGCAAACTTAATTTAAATTAGTCAAACTTGTTTGTGTAACAAATGTAATTTTCATAAGGCAAGATCCAAAAGAAACATACATGAGTATCTTGTGTAATAGCAAAATCTTTTACAAAATAAGTAATGTTCTTCCACACACCAATATTAAAGAACAGAAACTTTTGATTTTTTAAAATTCCTAAGTATTTATTTATTCCTAGATTAAAAATCAGACTCATAGTGTAATAGCCATATAATATTTCATATTTTTTATAGTCTTTTTTTAAAAAAAATTTATTTCTTTTTTAGAGAGAGAGAGAGCATGAGCAGGGGGAGGGGCAGAGGGAGAAGCAGACTCCCTGCTGAGTGTGGAGCCGGATGTGGGGCTGGATGTGGGGCTCAATGTGGGGCTCAACATGGGGCTCAATCCCAGGACCCTGGGATCATGTCCTGAGCTGAAGGCAGATGCTTAACTGACTGAGCCACCCAGGCACCCCTTTACAGTCTTGAAAATGACCTTTAATGCTGTTAAGTACAACTCATCATATTGAGAAAACTGAGCATTAAATGACTTGTCCAAGGTCACATGACTAGTTAGTGGCAGAAACTATACTAGAATTCAGGTGGCTGAAATTTTTTCAATAATAAACTTGGAATATCACATTAAGAATTACACTCTCGCTTTCTTTTTCTGTGTACTGTTAAAAAATGTTTTCACTTTACCTTTTAAATAGAAGTAAGATCCCAGGTTTTATGTAGTAGAATGTTTTGAGGAAGTGCATAGAAAAGAGGAGCTGTTTTTAACCATGCTGTTCTCATTAAAGGAAAACAATTTTTATCTTAGCTCCTTTTAAGTTTTTTAAAATTAAGTATTATTTTATTATGTTTTTCCTCTTTTCAAAAGAAAAACTGGCATGCAAGACTGAATTGTGTCCTCTAGTATTGTGGAAGCCGTTTCACTTCAAAATAATTAATTTTTTCTGTAACTTTTCATTACTAGTGTTTACTATTCATTACTACTCTGTATTATTATTCTTTTTTAAGGTTGGGATAGATGCATTCATTTACTAGGACTAAGGTTATAAAAGAAATTTATATAGAAATTCTAATTAATTATTTGAATAATCCAAATCAAAATGTGTTACTCTGTTACAAGTAGCTAATCAAGGCTGTCATACATTTCTGTTTGCTTTCACCCTGAATTGACTAGAAAATAACACCTCTTTTTCTTTTCACTTGTATACTTACTGAGTTTCCAATTAATCAAAAACTTTATTGAACACACTGGTTTACCTAAATGTGATTTTAAAAAGTTTTATCCCTTTCTAACAGTAAGGAAAACAGAACTCTTTTTCACTAATGAGAATCTGCATCTGTTGAGTTTCCAGGCCTTTTGGGGCAGAAGTAGCATAATAGATGAGAGACAAACAAAGAATCCTAGAGAACTGTATTTGGTTTGGAAAAGATACCAGTTTGCAGGTGGAAGAGAAAGGGCAAGATCTGTAGCTCATTTGTATTCTTCTCATATCCTCTTGGATCTTTTTACCATTTCCATGGTCCTGGACTCTCTGTGTGCTTTCAACACCAGTCCTTGGGGCTCTGTGGAGAGTTGCCCTCAGGCTGATGGAAATTATTTTGTTTATTCATGTGGAGGACAGAAGTGCCTAGGAATTGCCATCCTCCCTTGCTTAGCCCTTAACCAGTGATGATGCAGTCTGTAAATAGTCCAGCTATCTTACCCCAGGTTGGCTGCCGAGCTAACTGTGGGATTGAGCCAAAGTGATCCTTCATGGAACTCAGCCCCAGATTGCACCCTTCCTTGGCTTCTTTCCCTTCCCAGAGCAATTTCTACCCTCCCATGTTGAGAACCTTTGCTAATAAATCACTCTCATGTGAATCTTTGTCTCAAAGTCTCCTTCTGAGAAATCTAACTTAGGAAGGGCAGACCACAAAGACAAATGGTACAGTGGTTTGGACTAGGGAATGGAAGAGTTTGGAATGAGGGAAGAGAGACTACAGAGGTTGAGGGTGACTCTTGAAGTGAAAGATCTCCATTTATAGAGGATAAGGAGATTTGAAAAACTTTATTGTAGACTGTAAATGGACTTCTGTGGCTTAGATTGTGTTCCCTGGGAACAGACTTTGTAATCAAACTATTGCATCTAGAGTAACTCGGAAGTGCCCTTGAGAGATACATCTTGTTGCTGCTTTCCTGAACTGGTATTTCTTCCGAGTGCAGTACTATTACAAAAGGAATTGCTATGTAATCTAACGTTTCAAGGCTAACCAAAAGATCCTGTCTTTGTATATGTTAGGATTCATAGACAAGTGAGTTTTAAACAAATACTTTCCCCAACCAGCAGAAGCTAAAAAAATATGCAACAAAACATATTGGCGAAAACAGTCTCCTGTGCATATTAACAACAATGTTGGACTATATCTAAATATTGCCTATAAACCTTGAAACAATAGAAGATAACAGATAAATACTGAAAAGAAATGTGCTTAAGTTGAGATATAAACTTAAAATATGTATATACAACTTATTCACGTTTGTTCTGGTAAAGAAGCCTATGGGAGACGAACCATGAGAGACTGTGGACTCTGACAAACACACTGAGGGTTCTAGAGGGGAGGGGGCTAGGGGGATGGGTTAGCCTAGTGATGGGTATTAAAGAGGGCACGTATTGAATGGAGCACTGGGTGTTATACGCAAACAATGAATCATGGAGCACTACATCAAAAACTAATGATGTAATGTATGGTGATTCACATAACATAATAAAATTAAAAAAAAAAAAAAGAAGCCTATGGGAGTCTGTGTGGGTTTAGAAAAGTGCAGAGAAAACTGCTACCTTGAAGTGTGATGCTCTCCCCTAGCTCCCAGCTGAGTGGTCTGAGTCAAACACACTATCCTGTCTCTTAATCAAATTTGGACTAGATTCGATTGGTCCCTAGTTAAACATCCAAATTTCTAAATTTGGACTAACTAAATTTGACTAACGTGACTTTCCTGCAAAATATTTGGACTTGGTATTTCTAGTGTAGGATGTCTCAGTGTGTGGTTGATGAGAAAAAAAATGAAAACCTTTGATCTGTTGGGGCTTTGTTTTCTACCATGAGGACTGTGGAGAAGAACCCATCTGAGGGAGCAAACCGTGTGAAACACACATGAAGAAAGAAAGAGGAGCACCTGAAAATAATGTAACACTGTATTTAATTATACTGGAATTAAAAGTTTAAAAAATTAAATAAAAAATAAAGAAAAAAAGGAAAGAAAGAAACAGAGGAGACAGAACCTCCAAAGGACTCTCCATTTATTCCCAAGGCCAAGATGCAAACCTACTTTGAAATGGTGTGGATGTTAAAAGCGTCCTTGGATTTTTCCAGCCTATCCCTTAAGAGAAAGGAAGTGACTGTTTAAATTCCATGCAAAATTGGGAAAGATATATGCCTGAAATGACCTCAATCAGTCCTGGATTTGAATCAATGTAAGAAAAATAGTTTTAAAAAGGCAGTGAAGAAATCTAACCTAGATTTAGTAATTATGCAGGGGAAATGATCTCATAACTTAAGTGTCAAATGTGATTGTTACGAATTTTTTTTTAAAAGAGTACATAGAAAGCAATGTCATTGTTATCTACTAATAAACTCTAAAGAAGGTATGCACAAATTAGAGGGTTTGGTGATTAGAGGGTTTGGTGATTTTTCCTGTGTACAAAATCAACATAAAAATCAATTGAATAGTAGCAAATTGTGAAAAAAGTGAAATAAATGAAAACTAAACTATTTAAAATCTGTCAAATAATTAGGTGAAGATGAGAAAATGGTAAAATTTTACTGAAGGATGTTCAAAACACCTAAATAGATATACCATATTTGTGTATTAAAAGTTTCAATATGAAAAATGTGAAGGGGCACCTGTGTGACTCAGTTGGTTAAGCGCTTGCCTTCAGCTCAGGTCATGATCCCAGCGTCCTGGGATCCAGCCCAGCATTGGAGTTCCTGCTTGGCAGGGAGCCTGCTTCTCCTCCCTCTGCCTGCGGCTCCCCCTGCTTGTGCTCTCTCTCTCTCTCTCTGTCAAATAAAATAAATAAAATCTTTAAAAAAAAAAGAAAGAAAATGTGAAAACTTTTTCTATACAGTTCTGTGATTCAGTACAATTCCAATGAAAATACAATTTGTTTATTTTTGGCAAGACAGTGATGCAGAAAGAACATAAAGAATAGTATGCAATTATTTCATTGAATTCAAAATTCATCTATTATATGGGAGGATAATATGTATGTATAAAAATATTAAAATAGATATTTACCCAATTCATTTATACCCTAAATATTTACACGATGAAGGTGAGCAAAAGTGTATTTTTTGGAAAGTAAGGAATTACTTATATTAGTGCTTATATTTGGGCATATACTGGGAAAAACAAATTTTGGTTTTTTTTAAAGAGCAGTGTAGTTCAAATTTACCTTTTCTGGTTTGGTATTTGGGGTTGAAATGCTTTAATTAATACTTTAGCTAGAATATGGGTTGTATTTCCATCCTCCTGACTTGATTTACTGAGCTATGTTTTTTCTCCGCCAAGCCCTCCTCCCAAGGGTCAGACCTACCCAGAGTCATGATTAGCTAGCGCCTGGCTCTTCTGTAGTAGGTGGGGTCTCTCCCATGAGACTGTCACAGACCTTTTCCTTTTGCCAACTCCTTTGGTATGTCATCCATTTTTAGCTTCTTTTTTAATACTTCATCACTCCTCTTCCCTTCTCTCCTTAAAGGTCTTTTTGGGTTACATAATGAATTGCGTTCTTTGCCCTTTGGCTCTAAAAGTGGATATCAACATCTTATGTGAGTGATACTGGGCTGGGGCTCTTGGCTTCCCCCTCTCCGCTTTCTGGTACCTTATTGGAGTGAAAGGTTTTTCCCTCAAGCAAATCTGAAATGTGTAAATATTCTAACAAAGGACTCATCCAACCCTTAGTCACTTTAGTTTCTTTCGGAATTTTATTTTGGGGAATTGTTGCTACTTAAAGGTGCTTAAGTAGCATATTTGTATGTTTTTATTGATTTCCTTTGTTATTTTTTCTACTTTCTTTAATCCATATTCAGTATTAATTCTGGTGCTGTTCTCCCATTATATTGTAAACTTCTTAAGATAAGGACCGTCTTTTGCTTTTAATTTTTTTCTCTTAATTTCTCTATCTTTACTAAAAGCCCAAATGGAGTACGCAGAGTATTGCAAGCATTAAATAAAAGACTATGGACTCTGAGAAACAAACTGAGGGTTCTAGAGGGGAGGGGGGTGGGGGGATGGGTTAGCCTGGTGATGGGTATTAAGGAGGGCACGTACTGAATAGAGCACTGGGTGTTATACGCAAACAATGAATCATGGCACGCTACATCAAAAACTAATGATGTAATGTATGGTGATCAACATAACATAATAAAATAAAAAAAAGTTAACTGCTTTGAGAAAGTAAATACCATTAATTTCAAATTATTCATTTCAATAGAGACATTATGTTTCAAACAGTACATTTTCATTTTTTTGAGCAATTACAGTAGAAATTCATGATATGTGTAATAATAATAGATATTATAATTGAGTTATTCTAATTTTCTAGGTGCGAAAGTGCATTAAGTCATGCTTTTCTCAAGATAACTTAAATGAGAGGGAGCTCAGTTGGTTAAGTTACTGCCTTCAGCTCAGGTCATGATCCCAGGGTGCTGGAATCAAGCCCCACATCGGGCTCCCTGCTCAGCAGGGAGTCTGCTTCTCCCTCTAACACTTTCCCCTCTCATACTCTGTCTCCCTCTCTCCAAATAAATAAATAAAATCTTTAAAAAAAAGGTAACTTAAATGAGGAAAGATTCATTGTACATAAGAGAAAACTGAAGCACAGAAGAACTAAGTTGACCAAAGCTGGATGCTAAGATGTGAATTTGTGAATTGAATGCAGGCATAACTTGATGTTAACTTAATCGCTTAAATTAAATTAAAAAAGTTTGTGAAAATTTGCTTTAGCATGATGTGGGAAATTGTTCACTTTCTCTATTCTATTTCTCTGCTCAGAAATCTTCCCAATGATTTCTCAGTCCATGTAGCATAGTCAGCATCTCTTCCAATAATAAATACCAGCCCAAACCATTTTTCCTAAATGTGTAAAGCTCCAAGTATAGTTTTCAGCATAATAGATGCTCATTACATGATAATTCTTATTTTTATTACTCCCTGGGGACTACTGATTGTTCATTTTAAATTTTCCTAATTAGGGTGTAGATGTTGGGATATAGTGGATGACATGGTGACTAATAGATTAAATATCATGATTTCCTAAGGTTTTTTTTTTAAATATTATGATCAATTATGTTAGCACAAATTTTATTCCCAAATTTCTACCTACGGTGGGAAAAAAATCTTGTAGATTTTGTTTTCAATTGTACTGTCATGAACTTTTTCACAAACTATACAAGTATGAAGTCTTTTATCAAATCTAGGTTTTCCCTTTGTATATTCTTGTGATGGTTTCTATAAAGATAATTTTGATTATTTTTCTATAATTATGTCTTAGAAATACTGTGTTTTCTACCTTCATCTCATTTCATTGGTCAGACTCTACTTTCTTAGGTTGTATTTGCATTTTTTTCTATTTTCTTAGACTTCACCGTATGTTTAAATGGAAACATTTTAATATTAATGAGAATACTGATAACTTAGACTACACTAAAGTCTAGAATTACATTCATCCAAAGGCACCATTTGGAGATGCAAACAAGCAAAAACCTAGGAGAAAGTGTCTGCAACATATATAATTGACAACAATGTTCAACAGTTTTTCTGAAGCTGTTTTGAATTTTAATATGTAAGATTGTTTATTGCTATATATTGGCTAACCTTGATAACAAAATAAAATGTGTTGTAGTAATTATAAAAATATGATTGTAATTAAGTGAGAGACACATACATTGAAAATATAGAATGAAAGTGATAATCAATGATAAAGATTTCACCAAAGATAGAGATTTATTTATTTATTTATTTTATTTTTCTTTAGGTGGGTGGGGGGGCGAAGCATATGGGAGAGAGAGAGAATCTTAAGCAGGCTGCACACCCAGCCTGTGGAGCTTGATCTCACATTATGACCTGAGCCTAAACCAAGAGTTGGAAGCTTAACTGACTGTGCCACCCAGGCACCCCCCCCCCAAAGATAGAGATTTAAATATAACAAATATAGACAAAACTGCTGTGGAATATTTAACTGGGAGATATGGGTAGTAGGGTTACTTGTTGCTATTGTTCTGATCATTGTTTCTCCTGGCTTGGCATTATTGTCAAAATACTTGATGAAAATTTAGTCTTTCCGTTGTAAGTAGTAGTCACTGCCTTGGTGATGGTTTTTCTAGAGATCATGATCCTGGAAACACAATGTGCTTCTTTCATATGTAGTTTAATTATTTTTTTAATTGCTGATTTGGGATTATATATTCAAAGAGTATAACATTCATCTGAGAAGAAGCTCACACTGGCCAAAGATGGGTTTCTTTTTTAGAAATTCCTATTATCTGTATGTTGGATATTTTTTGCCTACTTGATGTTTTATTTATTTTTCTTGAGTCATTTTAAACTCTTCTTTGTCCTTATTTTTTAACTGTTTCTCTTTTAAATCTATTTTTCTTAAGGCATAATCTGTAACTTTTATATTCTTACATTCCTTCCAGTTTAGTTAAAGAGAAAAAAGAAGATGGTAGGAAGGGAAAAATGAAGGGGGGCAATCGGAGGGGGAGACGAGCCATGAGAGACTATGGACTCTGAGAAACAAACTGAGGGTTTTGGGGGGGTGGGGGATGGGTTAGCCTGGTGACGGGTATTAAGGAGGGCACATAGTGCATGGAGCACTGGGTGTTATATGCAAACAATGAATCATGGAACACTACATCAAAAACTAATGATGTAATGTATGGTGACTAATATAATAAAATAAAATTTAGAAAAATAATAATTCTTTTTTTTAAATTCAACTTGTTACCTGAGCTCCATTACCTTATTCGTTGAGCATTTCTATTTCTTTTTTTAAAGTATTTCTATTTCTAATGTGTTATTTTTTCATGGCTTGAATGATTTTAGTAACAGTCTAGTTTAATATAAAATATTAATTTATCTCTTCTATAAGATGTCTATCTGGCATTTTAGAGATATCACTCTGTACCTTTTTCTACTTTGCCTTTGTATGGGATTTGACCTCAGTAGTTCTCTTTTGCATATTATTTTACTGTGAAATTTGTTTTCCTTAACTTTTTTTTGAAGATTTTATTGAATTATTTGACAGAGAGAGCAGCAGAGGGAGAGGGAGAAGCAGATTCCCTGCGGAGCAGGGAGCCTGCTGTGGGACTCGGTCCCAGGACCCCGGGATCATGACCTGAGCCCAACGCAGATGATTAACCAACTGAGCCACCCAGGTGCCCTATTTTCCTTAACTTTTTGAAGGAGGTGTGGTTCAAAATACTTTGCAGATTTCACAACTGTCTCTTCTGTGTTTTTCCTGGTACGTTAGAGTATGACTCTCTTGAGACCTGGACTTTGTTGTCTACCTCTACTTTTTCCTGGGCCTTCTTTCTTCTTCATCACTCTTGCACCTATCCTGCTCCCTCTGAGATGTTTCCTCCTTGGTGTGAGGTCATGTATTAGCAGGGAATCTTGTCAGGTCAGTTTAGCAAGTCTTTGAGGGCTAGACAGCATCCACTACTGCAGACTATAGACCTCTGAAACTTACTTGCTATTGGAATGGGCCAAACCCCTCCCACTGTCAGCTGCTCTTCTCCCATTATCTGGCCTAACATGCTTTCAAAGACTATCTTTGCCTATATAGGGGCCTTTTCTGTTCTCAGATTTATAGATGCCCTATTTCTTCCCTCTGCTTAATCGCATATAGACATTGATGGCATGCAGGTCTTGGGACTGTTGGTGTCATTCAAATCTCTCTCTGTATTTTGACATTAATGGATCTTCCAAGTTTCATCATAAATCTTGTCCATGGGTTTGGGTTTTTGACTATCTCATTGTTATACCTATTTTTATGTTGAGATTTGGAGAGATTTGTGAACAATGACACCATTACCATTATTTCCCTAAAATCTCCTCAATTTACTTTTGAACTACATATTTAGTTGCCATTTATTTACATATATTTTTTACTTTATAGACTTTGAGAAATTTATGATATATTTATTGACCTTTCTTTAACGCCCCTGAACTTAGGAAGTGTTGTTTGTTGGAGCCGGTTTTGTTAGGCCAGTTTCAAAGACTCCTCTAGACAATATTCTGATAGAAGAATTGCAGCTGTATTTTAATTATGTATTCTTAAAGAAAATTTACTTTTTCTTTTTTTTTTTTTTAAGATTTATTTATTTATTAGAGAGAGAAAGAGCAAGAGTAGGGAGAGGGGCATAGAAGAGGGAGGCAAACAGACTCCATGCTGGGCAGGGAGCCTGACAGGGGCTCAATCCCAGGACCCTGAGATCGTGACCTGAGCTGAAATCAAAAGGCAGATGCTTAACTGACTGAGCCACCCAGGCGCCCCAAGAAAATTTACTTTCTTACTGTCTTAATCTACAGGTTTATAAGATATACTAATACACTCTATGCCTTTTTGAAAGTAAATCCTAGGCAGTTTTGATAGATCCTATTTTATTTTTCATTTTCTAAGGCAAGATACAAAGATAAGATTTGAAATGAGTACAAATATCCTTTTAGAAAATGAGAGTCTTAGAATATGAAAAAAAATAGAATTGTATCAATTATATAAGAAATCTGGGAGAAGCAGGATCAGATAAAAATAAATTGTAATTTAAGATATATACATTTTTGGGGCGCCTGGGTGGCTCAGTTGGTTAAGCGTCTGCCTTCAGCTCAGGTCACGGTCCCAGGGTCCTGGGATCGAGCCCCGCATTGGGCTCCCTGCTCCGCGGGAAGCCTGCTTCTCCCTCTCCCACTCCCCCCTGCTTGTGTTCCCTCTCACGCTGTCTCTCTCTCTCTCTCTCTGTCAATTAAATAAATAAAATCTTTAAAAAAAAAGTTGGTTAAGATATATACATTTTTTCTTTTAAGTGTACAATTTCCTAGACTTACCATGCCCTCCATAGAGAAAATTATATACTAATATCCATACTTTAATATGTCTCCATTTTTCATGATAATTTTCTTGATAATTTTCTTCACAGTTTTCCTTTAGAAAATCTTTATTAGGAGTAAACTGCTTAACTGCAGATGTAAATATCATTTACATTTTCATTATGTATTATCCAGGCACACTTTCGTGGAAAGGCATATTTATAGTTTTTGGGGATGGTTCTTGATATATTTCTATCATTATTTTTTCTATTTCATATAAGCTGTAACTATGCCTTTATTAACTCAACAATATTAAGGTTTAAGTCTGACTGTATCAAACACTGAACATAATATTGAAGAATTCAACAATAATAAAAATATAAAGTGTCTACCCTGAAGGAATATACATTCAACAAACAAATAATGAAGTATATATATTATTCAGGCTGTGGTAAGTTCTATGAAGGAAGTGAATAGGATGATGTAAGAGAAAGTACCCGAGTTAGTAGGAGAAAGAATCCCTGAAGAGACAAATGAAGCTTAGATTTTTGAAGATGAAAATTAGCCATTTTTTTCAGTGAACTGGGAAGAAGATAACCAGGTGGAAATGGCAGCAAGTGCATCTGGCCAGAATGTGCTTTATATGTTCAAAGAACAGAAGAATGAGAAGCAGGATTGCAGTTTAGGGCAAGAAGCCTAATCAGAGGTAATTTGAGAGAGCGATGAAAGCTAGATCATGTACAATGTCAAAGGCATACTAGGAAGTTTTAATTCTGAAAGCGATAGGAAGCCATTAGAGAGAATTAAATAGTTGTTGAAAATATAGTTCAAATTCTAGCTTTTCCAAGTATGGAATTTTGTAACTTTGGGCTAGTTACTTAATATCTCTTTTTTTGGTTTCCTGATTTATAAAATAGAGATGATAATAATAATTTCTGC
Source organism: Callorhinus ursinus (assembly GCF_003265705.2). Taxonomy (NCBI): domain Eukaryota; kingdom Metazoa; phylum Chordata; class Mammalia; order Carnivora; family Otariidae; genus Callorhinus; species Callorhinus ursinus. The sequence continues at coordinate 57,129,790 of NW_027397065.1, forward strand.
TCTTGTGTTGAGAAGATTGACTTTAAAAAATCATATAAAACATTTTTTAATTTGCCTGGCATGAAATAAGATATCAGTAAGTTATAGCTATTACCATTGTCAGAGGGTGCTAAATGAGAAATTAATATTCAAAATAAAGATCATTCTAGCTGCTTTACCGAGAATGATTGAATGAGTAGAAAACTAGTGTGGGAGTAGGGAAGTTTATCAAACGTGTACTGCAGTATTTCAGGATGGTGGCTGAAAAGATAAGAGCAAAATGAATCAAGAGGTCTGACTTGAACTTAGTAAGTTTGGGAAGCATTGGGGGAATCACTTCATGTGAATTATTTCATGAGCATTAGACATGTCTGATACTCAGGAAAGACATGTGGTGGAGGTTATACATTTGGAAGCCAGTTAAAACAGTGGAATTGGATGTGTTTACTTACAGAGAAACTTTAGACAGGAAAGTGGGCTTGGACCTATGGCATAGGATCTTTAATTGTTTTTTGTTGTTTTTGCTGGAAAAACTAGTTAAGACACAAGTGTTAATTTATTTGAGAAGACACAGGTTGGGATTTGTATTGGACCAAACCTTGTGCTTCTTCACAGATTTCATCCAGTGCCTCTGTTTTTCTCTCATGGTCATCACCCCATCCACACTGGGTCATGAATCCACTATTAGACCTGAGGTCACGTTTCCTTCCTAAGAGCCCCGTGAAAGGCTAGATAAGACAACCAGATGTGGGAAGAAGTTAGTTTCCCATGGAATGATCATTGGCAAGTTGGAACCGAGAGATAAAAAGAGCTCTGTAGGTAAATCAGCTCTGTAGGTAAATCTTTTATCTCTCCAGTGGACCACTGCAAGAGACAGCTTCTTCTCAATTCCTCTTTAAAAGTCCCATGTGTCTAGCAAACAAATTTTGAGTGACTTGCTGTTTGTACTTACAGTTTATGATGAAGCAATGACCCAGTACTGTAAATTTTTGCAACAAAATACTGAAAATATTTTCTTAACTTGCTTCCATTTTTTCCCCTCATTCTCACTAGTCTGGGCTTAAATTTACCAAATAAAATGTTGCTTTTAAACTTGGCTCACGCTCTGAGTTCTTCAGGACCTAGATTAAAATAGCATCCCTGAGAAATGAAGATGCTGCAAACAACTCAAGATGGATGTATTAGGTGGTTATTACATTCCTATGCCCTTGTAGTTTGGATGATTAACTTTTCATCTCTTTGGTCATTAGTCTATTATTGTTTTCCCTATTTCCCTTCACCATTGATTTTGTTGTAGTTTCTCATGAATATATCATAGGTAATGGTATTTTCTTTAATGGGAGGCAAAAAAATTGAAAGTGATATTTTCTTTTAGAAAGGGGTATTAGCAGCCATTGACTTTTCAATGTCTAGTTCTAGTAATTCAGTGGGAGTTGCAAAATGAGAACATTCTGTCTTTCTTCATTTATTTGCAGGAATATTCTATAAAGTGAAATTTCACCTCATCACCATTTGTTTACCGGTCACAGATTATATATGAAAGGGTGGTAAGTGTTTGTCTATCTACCTTTATTTATCAGTTCTCAAAAATAAGTAGTTCTCCTAACATAATCCAAAATTGACCAATTAGATGTTTATTTTTTAGATTTTTGTGAAATCAAAGACCTAAGCATATTTGATGTGTTTTGTTACGCTGCAGTCGGTATCCGCGGTAATTCTCAAGTGTTGCGTCTTTGGCCAGTGAAAATTTCTTTCAGTTACCTCTTCTGTTTTTTTGACATGCCCCTATTTTAGCTGTACTTTTTTCTGGTTAGTTTTTTTTAGAATTCATGGGAGTCAGCTCTTAACCTTTCTACATCTTTTATTGATCTGCTACTGTATTCTGAAAATCCCTGTCAGTTTTAACTGTTCTCAGATAGCTTCATTGAGCTATAACACATAAAAGGTGTGTTGTTAATTTTGAGTTTTCAGGCCATAAGACAACCAAACATTTCTTTTCCTTTCTATTCCAGCATGTTTTTCTGGGGCCTGTGGATGTCAGAGAGTTTGGGTTTCTTCATGGGGAGAAACAAGGGATACAGGGCAAGGGGAAACCCTGGCTGATAGTTAAAAATTACCTTTTTACACCTAAAATATTTCAGATATTTTCCATGTTGTCATTCTATATTATATGTAATTCAGGCATCAACCTTGCAAAAAATATTAGAGATTGTATTTGACCATGAGTAACTAAAAACTAAAATAAGCTGTGGATTAAACAAATTAATTTTCTCAAATATGGAAACAGAAGTAGGTAGTCCATAGTTGATATGGACCCTCGAATACCACTGTGTTTCTTCTAGCTTTCTTTTCAGCAATTCTTAGTAGATAACTTTGCCCTTATGCTTTTCTCTCCATGGTGACAAGATATCTGCTTAAACTCTTACATCACGTCTATGATCCAGGCAAGCAGAAGGTTTAAGAGAAATGATAAAGGCAAAGGGTCAAACCAGCTGGGTCTGTTCTTTTCTAAAGAACCTTTATCATAAATCAACCCTGTGATTTCACTGACTACTGTCTGGCCCCTTGTTTCTTACTGATGACTTAGCTAAAAGGGTGATAAGGTGGGTTTGATTGTTTGTTTCTTTTTAGCTGGGGTTTCCCACCATTCCAAACTAAAAGGGCTTTTATTAATAAGGGTGAAGGGAGTATTTACCAGCCAACTAATATTCTGCCATCTTATTTAATGTATGAGAAAACTGTATCAAAGAAAATTTAAGTAACTTTGCAAAGGTTCACAAATCTGGGAAACAGCAAAACTGGAAATTAGTTCTACTGGCTACAAAGTTGGTTCTCATTTCTGTACCACTATGAATAGGCAGAGTTTAATTTTGATGATTTTTTTTCTTTCCTCTTTGCAGTTTTCCCACCTGTCTGGAATGCAGTTGCTTTAGGGCCACTCTTCTTGTTCAAGTTAGAAGTAGCCTTATTTTAAAAAAATTATGTTTTCCGGAAAGTTTTAAAATGATTTCACATATTTTAATTTGTTTCTTATATTACCTTGTGCATTAGGAAGGTCAAAAGGTGCTATTCCCATTGTTTAGTTAAGAAATTAGGATTATGATTTTAAATGACCTGTCCAAGGTCACACAGCTAGGTAATGGTGAATTCAGGGCTCAAATCCAGACCCTTTGATTCCTGTTTTAATTACCATTTGATATACTATGTGATCTTGAGACAGTCTTTTATCCTATGGCAGTTGTACTCCAAATTTAATAGTGAGGAGTTCTTTATATTTTCAAAAAATTATGAGTGTTCTATATGATAGTAGTTGTACGTTTAGTACAAATTGATTGTTAACATTTGAAATAAAATAATTAAAACCCACTAATATATTCTGTAATATAGATATTTAAAAATATTTTCATAGTAGGATCTATGTTCAGTGAATAAAAATTAAGTAACATTTAATATTTTTGTCACTTTTGTGTACTTTTTGTGTGTCAGAAACTGCTTGTTATTGTTTATTATATCTGCCAAAAAATTAATTTCAAAGGATCAAATGTTTAAAGTTACATTCCAAGTCATACTGGAATTGGAAATCAAATCTAAGTCTATCTGACCACAAAGCCAGTTAGCCCTGTGTGCTCAAGTATGTGTGAGAGACTGTATTTACTGAGTAGACATGAAATATACATAAGATGCTTAGCCCACAAATTTTGGCGCTTCTTTCTCTGTACGCAGTATCTATTTTAGGTCACACATTGAGTATTGGGGGTTAGTGGCTTAATGCCTTGGTGTTCCTAGCATTTTATTCTCAGGAAGTGTTGCTTAGCTCAAAATAATGAAAGATTTGCATGCCTTCCATGAAATGATGCTTAACATAAAGGTATGGGGGCTTAATTCATCAAAAGGAATACCCTTAGGTTAAGTGGATCTTCCTCAACATGCTTTGAAGGTCCTAAATAAAGGCAAATGATTTTATTTTCCCAATTTTGCTGTAAAATGAATGCCTTACAAGAATCCAGAAACTTAAAAGCCCAAGAAAACAACTCTCTGGGAGAAACCTAGGTCTAGCAAGGCAAGCTAAGGAACTGAGATGAAGCATAGACTATGACTTGCATTATTAAGTTAGAGGACTGTACTTTCCAAGATCTAGTTCTCTTTAATTTTAAGATTAATGTGATCTGAGCCTTAGGTAATGTGGTTGAGTTCCAAGGACGCATAGGAAAATCAATTCGTTACTTTAAAATTACACTTCATTTCCCCAAGCAGCAACTCAATGGCTTGAAGTTGTTAATTTTATTACAGTTGGAGGAAAATGTGTCTTTGTGAAATGTACCTTCACTCCCTCAAAGGCTTTTCTGTTTCCTGAGTCTATTAGGGAGACTACTTACAATAGTTATCTTTTGTGAACTAGCATGTAAATAATTAATTCAAAAAGCCATATCAGTGTACCTGTACAGAGTCAGAACCCGAGAATGGGATTCGGTGAACAGTTGTTGTTATACAAGGAAATAGAGACCGTATCAGTTAACAAGGACATTGTTATTTACATAAAATTTGAACCTCTATACACTTAAATTTGAGCACGGTTTAACCATGAGACATGCAAGCTGAAAAGACCTGTCAAGTGAACAGATGATCAAAGTAGACACACAGAAATAAATGAGCTCATTAAATTATACATGGATGCTTGTCTGCTTAGTCACTGGTATATCAATATCAAATTTCTTCTTGATTGAAAATGTAACCTGTGTATAAGGCCAAGACAATAAAATCATGATGCCAATAATATTATAGATAAGAATTTTGTAAAGTTACATTTAACTCCAAATGATTGGAAAGTTAAACTTAATTTGACTTTAGCTGAGGTCTGTAAGGGAAGGAAGCTAATCAAAAATTTTCCCCTGACCTAACTCATCCAGAAAGACCTCTGGAATATCTTCTCATGGAACATATGTGTTAATAGGAAATGCAGACTAAAAGTGGATATTGTACACTACATATATTGCTTGTGTGTTTAAAACACTTGTCACCCTATTCTTTCTTTAGTTTCACAGACCTTCAATGAGCAATACTCTTCAAATGTTCTCCATTTTCTGGGCATAACAGTCATGTCTTGTACTCAGGCATTACTTTTTTAAAAGTATGTCATGGAGACTACATTCTGTTAGAAATACATATAATGAGCTCAAATCATGTAATGAATGGCCTATTTCAAACAGACCTCTTTGGAATGGGGGTGGACCTGCAGAACATAAACTATAAACGAGAAAACTCTTTATAGCTTAAGAATAACCACTGTGGCTTACAGTCACACTGTGTGTATTTAAGATGGCCAGCATTGTGATTTACATACACTCTTCCCACCTTCTAACCTCTGTACATTTGTCTTTTTCAAATCACATCAGAAAACGTTTGCTTCATTAAAAATTATTCTTAAAGGAAATGGCCTGACAACTGTCTAATTTTCTAGAGACTTAAGCCTGTTTTCTTCCATATTGAATTTTTGTGATAAAAAAATTACCTTCTTTTATTAGTTCAATCTCTTTCCAGCTCAGTTATTAAAAATAAAATCCCCAAACAATTTGCTCTTCCAGGATTTGCTTTTAGAAATTAACAGTCTTATAAGATAACTGTAGAAGTAAAAATATTTTATTCCACTAATATAACATGTATATTTTCACTATCTAATTCTAAGGAAAATTATCACTATGGTCAGAAATATTGCATAATAATTACATTGGGAATGCTATTTACAGAATTGAAAAAATTAGGACAATTTTCAATCTTTGAGGAAATAGATTTATGTAAAAAACATTGATTTTGGAGTAGCAAATCTTGGTGATCCAAGAATTTTTTTTTAAGATTTTTATTTATTATTTGAGAGAGAGTGAGTTAGAGAGAGAGAGAATGAGAGAGAGAGAGAGAGAGAGCACAAGCAAGGGGAAGGGCAGAGGGAGAGGGAGAAACAGACTCCCTTGCTGAACAGGGAGCCCAACGTGGGGCTCGATCCCAGGACCCTCGGATCATGACCTGAGTCAAAGGCAGAAGCTTAACCAACTGAGCCACTCAGGTGCCTCATGATCTAAGAATCTGACCATTTCTATATTTCAGTGGTTCTCATCTAGGGGTGATTTTGCCTCCTACTCCAGTGGACATTTGGTGATGTCTGGAGAAATCTTGGTTGTCAGATTTGGGGGAGTGCTGCTAGGATCTACAGGGCAAAGGTCAGGAATGCTGTTAAATATCTTGCAATGGTCAGGACAGCTCCTCCCAACACCCAAATAATTATCAAGCTCAGTGTCTGTAGTTCCAATGCTGAGATACTGTCCAATTGATTTGCTATTTATGGTGCAACAATATGGTCAGTAAATTACATTATTTAAATTGTTGTGCTTCTGAAGTTCTGGTGAGAGATCCTTTCTCTAAATATGACTGTTAACTTCAGAGAAATTTTTCCACAGATTAATTTTTGATGATAGTTTTCTTGTACATGTGTGGTTAACAATTATATGGAGGAAAGAAAGAAAAACCAGAATGTTAGATATAGATGTAAATATAGGGATCGGTTAAAACTATGTAATATATAAGATAATAGAGATTTATAGAGTTTATTTGACTTACTCATAGTCATATATTTACTGGCATGGCTGGGCTTCCCAGTCTGTTATCTTTCAGACTAAACTGAAATAAAAATTTTACCCATAATTTATAACAAAAATTAATTTAACAGTAAGTCTTTTTGAAAGAAATATAATGCCAAATAATCAGTTGAGAAAGAGAGAGTAACACTGGTTTCAGAATGGTTAAATTATTTCCAACATGTATGAATGATTTATATAAAAGGTGCCCTTTGAATAAGCCTTCAATTCAGAAATATCCAGTAAATATTTGTTGCCCTAAAGAATCTGAATTGAACTTGAAATGTTAATATCACAAGAGTTGAAATGCTATTTCTATTTTAGAAATGGCAATTATGGAAACTCATAGACATTCTCACTCCTTTGATATCAACTTATAATTATTTAGGGTTTGATTATCTCCTGCGTGAAATGTGAAAGTCCTTACTCTCCTGATGTTCTGCTTTTTCTCATTTTGTTACTCATTAGCACCTGTCCTAGAGAGAGAGAAAGAGCAAGGAAAGGAGCTGAAGCTCCAGGCAGTCAGTGTTTTTACTTGTTGATAATAATCAGAAAGAGAGAAGAGGAAAGGTAGAAATAAAGTTTTATCATCCTCAGAGCATTTAGATGTGACTCACTGCAAAGGACATAGAAAACAAGGAATAATGCTTCACAAATCCTCTACTAGGGATACTATTCAGTTGTTAAATAAAGTGTTCCATTATCTCTTTAGCTCATTAATCATAAATAAAAATACATATTTTCTGTGTTTTACAGGTCACAGTTAACTTCTGCTTTTCATCACTTATACTATTGTCACAATGTCCCTTTAAGATAATCAGACAGGTATTAGTATCTCTTTTTGTACAGATAAAGTAGGCAAAGTTTGGAGAGGTTATTTATTTTTTAGGTCACATGCTTGGAAAATCATCAAACTAAGGGTCTTATGACTCCTTAACTAAACTTGGAGTGTTTTTAATGCTCTAATCAATCCATTCATTTAAAATAGGATTTTAGGTGGGAAAGGAATCAATTATTTTTGTTTTTGGTGGAGCAAATTTTTATAAAGGATTGTTCTAGTAACTACAATACAGTTATTTGTATGTGCCTAATTTAATGCGTTCTTGGAGAGCAAAAAAGATATTTTGAGAAAGTTCAGAATTTTTTGTTCTGACTTGTTAGTGTGCATGTTTAATGTTTCATTAAAAGTAGATTTGTGTGAAGATAACATATGAGACCTTCCATGGATATATCAGCCACATCCATTCAAACATCTGTCTGCAAATTACAAGGTCTTAGCAGTATCTAAACAATGTTGTATTCTCTGGAGTATCTAGCAGGTGATTTGGCACACAGTAGATTTGCAATATGAATATAAGAAGCAAATACATTAAAGAATGAATGAGTAGATTGTGTGGGAGTCTTAGAAAAGTAAAAATAGTTATATACTTTTGCTACCATATAGGAGGACTGAAGTTTTGAGTGAGGAAGAATCACTGTCTTGAGCTCTCTTTAGGACTTGGTTGATTATCCTCCTGGGAGTGAAGATAAATGCAAAATTAATTCCAAATGAATTTAAGAAGTGTCTTTAAATGAAGGTCTGCTATTCCTCTTTATTACAGTGCTCAGAGTCAAAATACAATTGCGATCTAGACAAGTAAGTCAATTAAACATTGAAAAAAATAGAACGATTTTGGTTTGGAGCAGCCACTTTTTCCTGGGTCATCTTTCTCTATAGAAACCTGTTCCAAGGTTTCCAAGAAGCAAAATGTGCCCCTCAAATATACTTTTTATTAAAAGTTGGATTCAATTCATGAAAATATCTGAATGAATTCATGGCATACATTCACAGCAACTGAAAATATTATTATGATCACTTTGAGACTAAGAAAAACTTGAGTTGTTTCTGGAACTTAAAGAATAGAAGCTAGAGGTTAAGTAACCTCAGATAATGACCCTTGGATGAAGGATTTTATTGTTAGTGTTTCAGGTAACAGAGCCAGACGGCAGACGAAGATTGGTCTTGGTCTTGAGGGCAAGCCACAACTAAAATCCAGCCTTAGCAAAGAAGAGAGAGATGACAGAGCCAGTAGCTCACTTTCTTCAGGTGGGCGTTCATCAGCAGGAGAAAATGGGTATGTTTTTCGTAAGACTGTATGAAAAGCAAGCCTTTTCTCTCTACAGTAATTTTTCACAACGAATAAAAGTTCCAAAAACACCAGCAATCTTACTAATGCAAATAATCACTCCTTCCTACTAAACTGCTCAAAATGCACTAACCAACAACCAAGTTTTGTTTTTTATTATTATTATGTCTATGCTCTGATTTTTAACCGAAATAGCCATGCTAGCTATTCCCTAAGTTTTAGTGGCACTTTCTTTTCCTTCTTTCTACCTGGAATATACTCACTTTTGCAGTCCCTCTTATAGTTTTGTGTATTCTCTCAAGATCTTATTCATCTTTGTCTTTCTCACCTTGCTCCTGAAGCCTTGAACAGAGTTGGTATCAAATATATGTTTGCTGCATAAAGAATGACTAAAAGGAGAGGGGTGCGTAAGACAGGCCTAGGGAAATGGTTAAAGAATATTGAAGACCATGTTTGAATATTATTTTTGCACTTTCAGAGATAAAATAGAATCAGAAAATTTGAACTTCAAGAGAGTATAGAAATCATTTAGTTCAACCTTATCATTGTAGCTGTAAAAACAGGAATCTCAGGTAATTTGATCTAATTTAAAAAAACAAGTTAGTCGGGAAAAGATTCCAATACTGGACTCTTTTTTCCCAGTGTATTACCCTTTTCATTTAATCAAATCTATAGTTTAGATATAGTATCACATTTGTTGTCATGCTGAAGCAGAGAATATTGAAGTTTGTGTACATAATGAGATTCTCAAACTTGAGGTGCATTCAAAACACCAGAAGGCTTGTAAAAACACAGACTTCTGGGACCCACCTTCAGACTGACTTGGGGTGGATCCACAAATCTGCATTTCTGTGCTGTTCTCAGATCTTACAGACACATCTAGGAACTACCTAGAGTATGAATTGTGTTGGTAATGGGGAGAAGAGCTGTCACCTTCTACAAAAAGAGAACTGGAAAAAAGAAATGGAAACATTTCTTGTTTCTTTCTTTTTAACCCCTTAAGCCCCTCCAGAGGTGGAGTGACTTATCTAAGGGGTAAATGTGGGAAGGTGGGTTCGGCAGGACTCTTCCTCTCAGGGTGGTTGGATCACAGAGTATGAGGTTATTCCATTGTTCTTGCAGGAGCTCTGCTGCTTCTAGGAAATGTTTGCTAGGATTGACATGGCTGAATGGGAAAGTCAGCTTTGTTCACATATTAATGAGCCATATTGGCTAAAATAAGTAGCACACACCCTATTGCTTCACCTCTCAAGAATAAGGATAATGTTTTGATCTCTGTATTAACTCTTGGTTTTATTTCTTAATAAAACAGAATTAAGAAGGCAAAGAGAGTTTAATCTATCTGGGGCCTCCTCAGGTGATCCCTTCCCTTTGATGCAGAGAAATGTGTTATAAATAGCTCAAGTATGTCAGGCAATTACATTCACTTACGTAGTCTCTCAAAAAATTTTAAGTAACTTGGTGAACATCTTAACAGCAGTTTCAAGATATTTAATCATGCCCCAGCAATCCTAGATTTTCAATTTCATATTCTATTAAAGAAAGAATCTGAGGTCTTATTGTCTAGAAGTATTTGAGCTCTCTTTCTGGAATAAATCATTGTAATCTATAGTCCAACTTTTACTTGCCAAATAGAAAAAGAGTTATGGATATCTTATATTATTTGGTATAAGTCAAACTTGGAGTATAGTACTTCTTTTTTATATCCTGTAATGCAAATAACCTGCATAAATTCTGTTTGGAAATTTTTTCCAGGTGTACATTTTATTAATATTTAAAAATAAATGAAACAAAAATACATGAGTGCATTCTTATTATGACAAGGAAGTACACCAGAAAGAAAGTGTTACTCTTTCTGAATCCATTCTCCTTTCTAGAGGCAAAACTATTACAAGTTTGATGGGAATCTTTCCAAATGTGTTATATGTTTAGATGCATAATTTTATTTTATATTCTTATTTAAACGAAGATGATGCATATACTGCTTTGCTTCTGGACTTTTAAATTTTTATTTAATATAATATTTAATACATAAATATGTAATACAAAATAATGCATTCAAATATTTGGATAAGTTATGAAGTATAATAATAAAACACTTGTAGAAGAGTCACATCTGAAGAATTAGAATATTATTAGTACCAGTGAAGCTAATTGTATATAATGCTCTCATCTTCTGACTAGTAACCCCTCCTCCCTCAGTTAGCCACTATCCTGAATTTCGTGTTCTTTTTTTCTCCTGGGTTTGAAAATCATTTTTACCCCATATGTTCATATCCCTAAATAATATGCTGTTTAGTTCTGAAATTTGTAAAAGTGGTGTCATAGCATAAAAAGACTTCTGCAAACTTATTCTTGATACTCAACATTCTATGATTTGTTCATACTGTTGCACATAGTTATGTTTTATTCATTTTTACTGATATACCTACTGAAGGCTATGTCCTAGTGAACAGTATGTAGGTTGTTAATAGTTTTGACTTATAATGAACCATGCCACCATGAATATTCATGTATGTTTCTGGTTCACCTGTGAATGAGTTTATTTAGGATATAAAATTAGGAGTGCAATTTCTGGGTAGTGGGGAATATATGTCTTCAGCTTTATAAAACAATGCTGAGCTGTTTTCCAAAGCAATTATACCAATTTATAGTTGTATGAGTATTGGATAAACATTCCCAGTGCTCCACATCCTTGTCAATGCTTGATATGTCAGTAACCATTCTGTTGTAAATCAAGTTTCTAGGATCACTGTTCTATTTGTTCCACTGATCATTTCTCTTTCTGTAAACCCCAACCATCTCTCTTAGTTGCTATAGCCTTGTAGTAAGCCTTGGTAAACATGGGGCAGTTTCACCTGTCTTGATTTTCTTCTTCAAGGCATCTTGATTCTATCTGTGTTTTTGCTCTTTTACATACAAATTAGAATCAGCTTGTGAAATTCCTCAAATATCCTTTCCAGATACTTTTAGATGTTATTTTGAATCCAAGATCAGTTAAGGGAGAATTGATATCTTTAAATACTTGAACCTTACATCTATAAACACCATATTTCTCTGTACAATATAATGTTCTCTCTGATTCCTCTTCCCCAAACGAGATTTCAAGATGCAATGTACAAATTTGTATGCAAACAAACACCATTCTCTTGATTCCAAAAATTCTTATTCTTTTGCTATAAATGACTAAACCAGCGATTATTACAAACATGATGACCAGCTAATACCTGAATGGGTATCAGTGCCATGTTACCCATGGAACAGAAAACAGCTTGTCATTGCGAATAAGTTATTGCTTACAGCAGTAGTGCGGGGAAGGTGGCCAGCTGGGAAAAGAAAGAACAGAGCTGAGGTCTTAGAAAGAATCATGGTATTCTGCTTGTCCTCAGATAGCCCAGAGAACTAAGAATGAGAGAGCAAAACATCTGAAGTAATGACAAAATCTAATTTAAGACAGGGAGCAACAGAGTTGTGAGAATATGGAACCTTGCTGTCTTGGAGCTGAGTAGAATTCCTTCTTGTTATTTTCAATGTGAAAATTGAGGATTTAAAGAAGTCAGAATTATGCAGGTGATTAGATTACCTCAATATCACACCTTAACATCCTGACATATGCCTTGGCTAACTAACAGCATATACTTGTCCTAAAGGTACAGATACTAGCTTCCAGATGAACCAGTGGATAAAATGCCAATGACTGTCAATGTGATTTCTCCTTGCCCTTCACTTTCACAGCACTAGCTGTGTCTAACCTACTTTATATGTTCTACATAACTTTGAAATTTTTCACTCACTTAAAAATACAAAGAAAGTAAAATGTATATGCTAAGTTATTACAATGATTTCTTTTCAGTTTTAAAGACTCAGAAACAGAAGTCTTCCTATTATTCTCTTCATCAAGTCTCGAACAAGGTTATTGAATGTTCTGTTCCCAATGAGTACGATTCAGCAAGACCATTTCTGCATTTCTTACACCGGCCCCTGGATCTTATGATTTCCTTCTCAAGACTTATTTTTTTATGTGCATAAAATGTGACTACATACAACACACACACACACACACACACACACACACACACACACACACACACACACCACCCAATTTGGCCCTGGCCCTTCATCATGTATTGATTGTATGGCTAGCATGTATTTTACTGATGACTTCAGTATGACAGTTTACCACCTTTTTTTTTCTGTTTCATGACCCAATGTTTGGCCTGATGGTTTTGTTTAAGGTCAGTCAAGCCATGCCAAATGTTCTATTATTGAAGTTCTGGAAAGCATAAATAGTCCATTATCTTTGGTTTGAAATAGAAGTTATAGGACAGAGAAAATAGTCTATTTTGGCTTGAAGAGCATAGTATAAAAAAGCACTGAAGTGTTGTTTCAAAAATAGGTGACATATCTACAACATAAAGCAAACCTAGTCTCCAGTGTGTTTTCCAATGACTGTAATGAATAGCAATACTTGATTCCTAGCAATATTAACAATAGCAATGCTAGAAGCAGTGTAAGTTTACTTTGCACATATTATCCCCCCATGGTGAGGTTCAGTAAACAAAGACATTCTTCTTTGTAATTTCTTACAAAAAACGTAAAACGTTAAGAAGAAAAGCCACCCAATGTGTACCAATAGCTGTCTTATTTCCATAAACATATGGTTATAAATAAGCTTCTAAGATCATAGAACATATGTGTATAAGCATCATTTTTAAAAGAATTAATTCAGCAAGAATTCTTCAGAGATGTACCATTAAAATGGGAGAGTGAGAGTTTTGAACAAATCGAGAAAGAATTAAGACTTCTTGATCTGTATTTTACTCTCTTAGTGAATATATGATCCAATATAGTTTGAAGAGAAGCAGAATTGACCTAATATTTGTTAAATATTGAATATCTGTTGGGGATTATGCTGGATAGGTAGTGTTACAAAGAGAGAAAGTAATATGGTATTGTGTCAAATGTGATACACATATAGTCACACTGATAAATAGTTCAAAGAGGGGGAGAGCCTGAGGAATCTGCAGTCTTAAAGGAAGAAGTAATGAGAGGGTCACTGAAAGGGAGGTAGACAATGATGTGTGGACAGAGGAAGTCTGGGGAGAAGAGTGTAAATATATAAGAGATCATCATGTTGCCTCTGACAAATATGGAAACATCAGTTAAGCTGGAGCACTGGGTCCTGTAGGAGAGCAATTAGAGATGAAGGAGAAAGATGTTTTAACAATAGGCTCAAGGGGTGCCTGGGTGGCTCAGTCAGTTAAATGTCCCACTCTTGATCTCTGCTCAGGTCTTGATCTTAGGTTTGTGGGTTCAGTATGGAGCCTACTTAAAAAAAAAAAAAAAAGGCTCCAGAAGAAAATCCTGATATCCAGGCTCTGAAATTTGAGTGATTTAATCAGCCAAAAGACAAAAATGATTTTGTTTGTTTACTTGTTTTTCTTTTGAGAGTTTCTGATACACACAAGGGAAAACTAATCAATAACATTTACAACTCAGCCTTCTGCTGTTCCTTTCCAGCTTACTGGTTCTCTGGGAAAGTTTCTCAGGTGGATACTTTTCAGACCTGGAGCACCTTGCTAAGATCATTCCTGTCTTTTGGGAGACTTCCTTTGACTCACTAGGTTTGAGGCACTGACCTATCTTGCTACCTTTTTTCTAAGGAAGATATTCCCTTATTTTTATCCCTTTCTGCCGGTTAATATACTCTCAAATTCTGCATCTAAGTCCATCAATAAACCTTTCATAAAAGTTTAAGAAGCATTTACTAAAGAAAACTAAAGAGAGAGTGGAGAGAGAATTCTATAGATATTATCTAGACATGAAAAGTTTTCTATTTTTAGAATTATTTCCTTGCCTTTGTGTTTTCTTAAGAGTAGTTTTGCAAATTAAAGGCATTGGTCTATTTTAGTTCATTGTTAGATCATATCACACACTTTAGTTCCTATAGGGTATTCCTATTTTATTAGCATGCCATTATTATCCCTTGAGGATTTAAATTATGATCTGCCCTACAGTATCCCCTTTGCATTATATCACAAATGTTATTTGTAAATGCAAGAGCTTAATAAGAAGGCCTTATAGGAAAGTACTAATGGGCCAAAAATTCTTATTTTTCAGTGGATTTTATTAATTACAAATTTGTCAATCACAAATACTCATTCACATAAATACAGGTACACATGCTCCCATGAAGGTACATTCTAGTTATTATTTTGGGCCCTGGTGGCTATTCTGAGTTATATAGCCAAGTGAGAATATTGCAAGAGGTATGTGAGCAAAGAGAAAGCGGGAAGGAGAGAAAGGCAGTGAAAAAAGATAATAAGGATTAATATGATGTTAACCAGGAAAAACAACAAGATATTTGAAAAACAGAAGAGACAGAGGTAGAGAGGAGTCATAAAGGCAGGATAGATGTATGAATCTGGGTGGAAAGATGGGCATGGCATGTCTGGGCATAAGTCATAGATTCTGAAATAATTGCTTTCTTATCATACCCTGCTCTCTTGTGGGACATACCAATTTTCATGCTTTGTTGCTTGGCTTCCTGCACTTTTCTAAATTTTGTTGCTGGAACCACTTACTGTCTACCTGTGCTGTGGTGTGAACTGTGATTTATATCCTGGGATTCTTATTCTGGCTTTATGAAAACTACTCAGTTGACCACTTCTTAATAGTAATGGCTGGAAATCTGAATATCAGTCTGTTGTTTAGCTTTTAACAGAATAGTGTAAAGATGTACATGCTTTGCATTTTATACTAATTGGTTTAAAAATAATCCATATTCTAATCAGATTCTGAGATTTTAAAAACTTGCAGATCTTAAGAAATTATTTTTTTTTACAATGTGTGTTTTAACTGATTTTTGTAGTTTAATATTAAGGACTATAGAATCATAGGCTAGCCATTGGAATCATGTATTCACATAAGTGACATAATTTGTTGATAGATTCTCAGTTTGAATTCTGGAATCAGGTTTTTATATTTACTAGCCATGAGATCTTCTTGAATAATTTAACCTCTCTGATCCTTACTTTCCTCATGTGTTGAAAAGGAATCTTTTTTTTTTAAAGATTTTATTTATTTATTTGAGAGAGAGAGAATGAGAGATAGAGAGCACAAGAGGGAAGAGGGTCAGAGGGAGAAGCAGACTCCCTGCTGAGCAGGGAGCCTGATGCGGGACTCGATCCCGGGACCCCAGGATCATGGCCTGAGCCGAAGGCAGTCGCTTAACCAACTGAGCCACCCAGGCGCCCTGTTGAAAAGGAATCTTAACAGTACCTCCTTCAGAGAGTTGAGATATTGAATACGTGAGACCCAAGGTGAAGCTAAGCTTGTTCCCTCTTGAAACATTTGTGTATATTGTTCCTTCTACCTGGCCATTAGTCCCCTCAGGTCTTTTCATGGCTCTATCCTTTATTTCATTCAGGTCTCTTGTCACTGAACATTCATTCTGGAAGGGGATCCTTTTTCTTCCCTGGTACTTGTCTTGCATTGTCCTTTTTCCCCCCTTCTACACCTGAGTTATGTAATATACCTGCTGCTTCTTCCACTGTAGAGAATTTGTCTAATTGGTTTATATTCTTGATCACATAGGTGTTAGAACAAATATTTATTAATGACTGAGTAAATGAATATAATTTACATAAAACACTTACTGAAAGAGACTACCATTAATTTTAACCATTAAAGTTAAGTGCTAACATGATAAATATGAATTCTTGCATTCTGTTTGTGTTAAAATATATATTAGGTAAATTTTAGTTTGACCCTGAGATGATAAAGTTACAAAGTATTTTTTTGTAATTCATCGTCAATACAATTCTTAAATTGTACTCTAGATGTTTAATCAGCTTTTTGGTATTTGAGGACATTAAGAAACATGAATAACTGACTTTTCTTAGGTTTTATATTCTAGAATATACATTTTTGTTAAAAAAAATAAACAACTTAGGGATGCCTGGGTGGCTCAGCCGGTTAAGTGTCTGCCTTCAGCTCGGGGTCCTGGGATCGAGTCCCATATGGGGTTCCCTGCTCAGCGGGGAGCCTCTTTCTCCCTCTGCCTGCCACTCCCCCTGCTTGTGCTCGCTCTCTCTCAAATAAATAAATAAAGTCTTAAAAAAAAACAACTAAAAACTCTTCTTCTGTGAAATACATATAAGGAAATGATGTGAAAACATTAATTTCCAATTTTTGAAAACTGTGATTAAAAACATGAATCAGAATCTACTCTTTTCTTTGAGTACAATGTATATACAAATACAAATATATATATAAATACAAATATATAAATACACATATATAATATATAAAATATAACTGCAAATAGAATATGATACAAATACAAATATATAAGTACAAATACATAATATACAAAGTATAATTTACTCTTTATGTGAGCAGAATATATATACAAAATATATTATCAAAATTATGAAAGAAATTCATCTACCCAAATTGGTAGCTAAATAATGAACACAGAATCTGGATTTTCCCCCTTTTCCCAGAGGAGAGATTCATTATTATTATTGAGATTTCATTAAATAACTGCTAAGATCTGTATTACACATTAACTGACATATGACATACAAAATATATTTCCGTTGTTTAAAATACAAACTATTTTAGAAATAATTTATTGTTTATTTAATACACAATAAAAATTACAGTGCATTAAATGAACTACTGTGTAATTAGAAAGGAGTATCACAAGTTACCTAAACCAATGATATTTGTGAGAGGATGCTTCTTTCAAATGAAAACTTGGCTTCACTTGCTGTTCTAATCTGTGTATTGAGTACAGCATCAATCATCAGCTGTTTCTCTTCTCATCCATTTAAGCTGCCTTGATATATGGTTGTGTGTGTTTTTGTGGGGAGTGAGGCTAGTGTGGGGTCGTTGTACATTCTACCTAAGTTTCCTGTTTTAAAGATAGAGAAATGTCAACAACTAATTCTCTTTTCATTTTTGGTATTTAATTTCAATATTTTTGTGTAGAACAGTAAAAAGGAAAACTAAAGAATAAAGCAGTTAATTCACTTTTCTAAAATAATACAGAATTTTATGCAAAATCTACCATTTTATTATTAATAAATAAGATTTTCTTTTAAGTAACTTTTTTCTGATTAAAAACCAATATAAATTTATTATTGAAAAATTGAAAACTAGAGAGTATGAAGAAAAAAATAGAAATGACCCATGATCCTTATATCCACAGATAATATTTATTTAAAACTTCAACGAACACACGCATGCAAATATTAAGTGAAGGCTTGGTTATTCCTTTTTATTTTAATTTCTTTAGATTTTCTTTAGCTACCTGTTTTGTTGTGCTTTTGTGTTTGTTTTGTTCACATTGTTTCTTTGACTGTATCTACTTTGCTATGAACAATTACTCTGTTTACCTGAAAAAGAAAAAGAAAAAGTCAACAGTTGTAATCATTTTACTACTTGGCTGGAAAGATTTGAAATGAGTTTTTATCGTTCTTTGAATTAGAAAATTACCTACTTATAAAGAATTTGAAGAGAGTTTTTATCTTACCAAATTTAAGTATACATGTATTTATAAAATTATAGCCTTTAGAAAATTTAAGCTTATGCTTTGATTTATAAGAGTGAACTTTGAATCATTACATGCACACAAAGTTAGAATAATTCCTCCAAATTTCTGGGATGGCACAATTATAATACAGTGGAAATAAAATATATCCTTTGCTCATCAAGTAGAATTATGTGTAATATGTGTCATCCTGAGACCCCATGTGAGAGAGGAGGCTTTTATTATTAAGTACTAGTGGTTTTACAAAGGTGGATTTAGCCTTGGCAAACCTCACGAACAGTATTATTTCTGGAGTCATCATGAACTTGGTGATTTCCTTCAAAAATTCCATTATGAGCAAGGATACATCATTCCCTAGACTTCTGTAGTATTCAGTCATCCATGAGGCTTCTCACAATTTCTCAGGCAATAGCTCTGGCTTGATGACTGTCATTTTTGTATGATGCTGTCAAACATTTAGTTGATTTTTCAAAATAACACATTTTCACCTTCATATTTCCGTAGACTGAGTAGAAAAAGGGCTGTCCATAAGAAATTTTAAGGCTGAAAGTCAGCAAAGTAATTTAATGCTGGAATTGAAAGTATGGGGTCATAGTCATGTGGTTTATTTTTACCACTTTAAACTTGCCAAAACTATTTTATAAGTGGCACTTGTTCTGACTTAATTAAGAAATTAAAAAAGTGGATGGAATTTAGGAGAACTGATTAGATAAATGTATAAAGGTTTGTACAGTCCACTTCCAATTCCTGTCTCATTGTGCTTTTTCCCTCTCTCTTTTATTTAAAAACAAATTTTAAAAAATGTTTTTGGGGGGGTAGAGAGAGAGAGAGAAAGAGAATCTCAAGTAGGCTCCGTGCCCAGCACAGAGCCCAAGGCGGGGCTCAATCTCATGACCCTGAGATTATGACCTGAGTGGAAATCAAGAGTTGGACGCTTAAATGACTGAGCCACCCAGGGGCCCCTCCCGCCTCTCTCTTAGACTTCTTTCTTATAAATTCTATGTCCCACAATTTGGTGGACATTGCTTCAGCTAGTTGTTATTATAGGAAAAAAAGCTAGGAAAAAGAGAATATAAAATGCTAAGATACTAACCAATGATAGCTGATAGTATTAAATTCTTCACTTCCTTTACCCTCAGCATTTATTATATATTCTTAGGATATTAACTCATTTAATTCTAAAAAGTTTTGAGGTGACTGAGAATGATCAAAGATCAAAATCCTTTCCTCAATGCACTATTTAGTGAAAAAATTAGGTTTTGAATGGAAGGGAACTTATGTCTGATTAGGACAGTCAAGAGTCTCACGGAAAAGGAAGGCCCACTAACAGACGGTCCAGAGATGGAGAAAGAAGAAAGAGATTTATATTTTCGAGATCTCATAATAAAACACCATGGCTTGTTTTCTGTGATTAAATGATACAACACAGATGCCTCCAAGCCATTGAATCATCTAAGGCTACATTAGTAAAATGAGTAATATGGCTTTGTTCCATCTCACAAAATATGATCCCAGCCCTGTCTCAAGTATTTCCACAGATATTTGAAAAGGCTTATATCATCATCAACATCATCATTATCATCATTATTTTATCATAAATGTCTTCATAGCTAATATCCAAATATATATTTCTTTTCAGCATTACACTTTATGGTGGTGTGCTGTATGTACATCTGCTTCCCTTATCTTGACTTGCCAATTTACCACATGTAGTATGTGTAGCAGAAATTTACAAGACTTATTACAGGTTTGGCAGAAGTAGAGAATAATTGCATCATACATAAGGAAACAACTTCATATTTGGTATCAGATGCCATTCTTAAAATTGCATTAGTTGTGTCCTTCTCAAGAGAGAGTCTAATGGCAGTGTCCCTCTGATGATACCTTGCTGGGTGGATTCACTGCTTTCTGCCAATCATTTTTTCCCCTCCTCTTACAGTGTCTCTTACACTTCCAATGAACAAACCCTCATCGCAATAACTTTGCAATTTATCATACTATGCATTTATCTTTATTTTTATATTTTTAGACAATGGGTGAGGGAAGAGTTTTACCTTTTACATTCAAAGAGAATCACCTTGATAACTTACTAGACTTTACTACACTAAAACTCTCCTGAATTCTATTTCTTCTTTAGACGGTATTTTTGGTTATGATTAATGTTTGTTTTGAAAATAATTGTTTCCCTCCAGCTACATCAACTTTTCAAGTTAAGAGGTCACATAAATATTTGACTTTTTTGGCTCTGAAATTTGTTTATCTTTGAGTAAAGTTTTCCAAAGTAATTCTGCTTGCAAACTATGTGTTCCTAAAGATCTGTGTATGGGCTGAACTGTGTTCCCTGAAAATTCATATGTTGAAGCCTGAATCTACAGTTATCTCAAAATGTGACTGTGTTTGGAGATAGGGCCTTTAAAGAGGGATTAAGTTAAAATGAGGCTGTTAGGGTGGTCCCTACTCCAATCTGACTGGTGTCCTTATAGGAAAGGGAAATGTGGACACGCAGAGATAGCAGGGATGTGAGCACAGAGAAAGGCCATGTGAGGACACAGAGAGAAGGGGTCATCTGGAAGACCAGGAGAGAGGTCTCAGGAGAACCGCCATCTGCTGACACCTTGATCTGGGACTTCTAGCCTCCAGAACTGTAAATTTCTGTGGTTAAACCACCCACTCCGTGGCATTTGTTGTGACAGCAGTAGAAAACCAATGTAATCTGATAGCTACTATTTTTTAAACCTTGCCAGAACAATTAAAATGTAGTAATTATGCGTTGAAAGAGAGAATCCAAATCCAGTGTGAGTATCAAGTTACACAAGTTTCTTTGGAAGTGTGGAAGATGGTTTTCCAAATACTACCTGGATAATTATTATCCCAATTTATATGTTCTAGGGAAAAGAAATACATGATAGTGAAGATAGAGGATGAGTATAAAATATACTAAAAATACCTGGATAGTCCCTCATACCTGCATCTAGGCTGGACTAGTGTAATCACAGCATTACCCTTTGGCTATTTTAATTATGAAATATGTTCTATTTTTGAAATCTACATTTTAAGTGCTTAGGTTTTTTGTTTTCATGAATATGACAAGTGAAGAGTCCAAATATATTTAAATATACTTGGTATTAAATCTTCAAATAAATGTTTTCTAATTTAATTAGCAGTGAAGACTGTTCTTTACATTTGTAAGGGAAAACATGTTTGATTCAGCATTGCAATTTCAACTGTGCTCTGCTTTAATATATCAATATTTATTTAAAAATTCAGAAGAAAATGAAATATTTCAAATATTTTCTCATAGTGGTCTTTGAATTTTTTTTTTCCTGTTTGGACAACTAGAACTTTTGAGAATGGATAGAATTAAGAAGAAATGGTGTGATGAATGTTGAAAGCTTCTTATGTTATCTAAGAACCTCATTTAAATAAATTATCTTAATGACTATAGGTAGTTGTTAAAATTGAAAATCAAAGATATATAAATGGATAAATAAGGCAAAAAGCTACCCTGTTTACTTAATATTTGCTCCATAAAGAGCTCTAGAAAGAAGTAGACTTATCCTGATTTATTTTTCAATTTCTGAAGTGATCTTTGGAAAAAACATCAGTTCCTTGACCTCATATATGATTCACTTGGGAAGTTTAGAAATTTCTAAGTTTTTTTTCAATGAGGAGGGTAGAGCAAATTTCACACACACACGCACTTACACAGTTCTCACAAAATGTAATTTTTGACTTTCAAATTCTGACTGGTAATGGTAGTTTTCAAGAAATTAAGAAATTTAGATAGGGAAGTCTTCCCTTGAAGCAATAACTTATAAAACCTTAGAAACTGCCTGAAGGAACAAGTGTGGGTTTCATATGTCCTCAGAGATGGCCTTAGAAATCTTGACTTTCTGTTTTTCTCTAGAATTCATGTCACAGAATCAGTCATAGTCACGAATAACACTTGACATGGGATTTGTCCTCATGTTCTCATTCAGTTTCCTTATCTAGAATTTTCTTTCATTCCCATATATTCCAGGTAAACAACATATTCCTCAGTCACCATGAGAATTTTCTGATCCATAAAATCCGTGGTACATTCCACCCTGCTGCCAGTTTTCTGTTCTGATTCATCTGTTAACTCAGCTCATCAGGGCTCTGCTTCATGCCTGTTTCAGGTACTGGTTTTGCTCTGGTTAGCTAATCCACCTCCCAAACGACCACCACTTTCCATTCAATTTTTGTTCTCTGACCTCTAAATGATTATAGCTCTTGCAGTAGCTATAAAGAAGACTCGCTCTTTCATCTCTAAAAAGGAACTTAGAAGGTCAGAGGACAGCAAATGGATACCACCAAGTAAGTGTCCTTATTCCATTAAGAGGACTAGTTGGGGGTATATATTTACACATATTCTTCAATAAGAATTCCACAAGTCATGTATTATTACTTCATTCAGAGTTAATGTGAAAAAAATGGTCACAGAGAAGTTAAGTAACTTGTTCAAACTTACAAAACCAGTATCTTACAAAAGAAGATTCAAACTCATAACTCTTTCATCCAAAAGCCCGTGTTTTTTCCATGCTGCCATGCTGTGTCTTGAACCAGTTATTTTTATTGACTTGACTGACCATCCACCTTAAACAATGAAACTTTATATTCCTCTTCATATCTTTCCCATTCATTCCACTGCCATGAATTCTTGAAAGTTTAATAAATGAGATCTGCTAGTTAGCATTTATTTTATAAGTGGAATGGAAATTTTCATGGCCAAGTTTCTTAACCATGGAGGAAGAAAAAAGCCCTTTTTATGTGCAGCTCCTGGCCTGATGAGTAATCACAGCATACCTGTCAACATTATGAAAACATTCTTTTGAAAGTTGTGATATTTTCAAGAGATAATCATAAAAAGAGTCAGTCTTTTTAAACTTCATGGGGTGATGCCTCATTGCCATGACTCAGCAGGTAGCCTTATGACTCCCTAGGCATAAGATAGTTTTGAAATGATTGCATCAGCTTTTCAAATTCAGAATCTTCTATAGAAATTATTTGAAGGGTTTATTTATATTATTAAATAGATTTGAGAGGTCAGGTTTGGCCTGAAATAAAATCCTACAGTAGATGATATTTGTTTAGCCAATTGTATTATATTTTTCCATGAACTTTTCATCAATGATCCTTTTTTTCATACCTTTCTGAGTTTCTCCTATTATAGGAAAGTGAGGGATGGATTAATTTATATTAAGGTGAGCATAATTAACCAAATGATCCCTTCAAAAATTTATTTTTTTAAACCCAAGTAATGAATCTTCTCTGGTAAAAATATAGGTACTAGAGATTTTTATTACTCCCAGGGTGCCTTCCTGGCTTTCTTACCCTCATCCTGTGTAAATGATTATTTTTTCCATCTGCAGTACTAAAGATGTAGTGGAAAGCTTTACCTGATGACATAGAGCCCTTTCTCACTCATAGACATTGCTATTCTAAGGACTGGAAGTTCAAATTTTCATATGTAACTTTCTTCAAATTAAACACTGGTCTAGCCAAAACTAAATTATGATTTACTGTAGAGTGCTGTTTATGAAATTCTATAAAAATGATGGCTGATTGTTTTGTATCATTTTATTTAAAAAATTTTTTTGAGAGAGGGAGAGAGAGCACTAGCTGGGAGGGGCAGAGGGAGAGAGAATCTTAAGCAGGCTCCACACCTAACATGGAACGCAACACAGGGCTTGACTTCAAGACCCTGAGATCACAACCTAGGCTGAAATCAAGAGTCGGACGCTTAACCCACTAAGCCCCCTAGGCGCCCCTGTTTTGTATCTTTTTAAAATATAGTATTATATAAATTGTTGAAGGACCCTGAGTTAGTTATAGTGCCTTATTCAAATTTTCTCTTTCATATTTTACATTTCTATTTTATCATTATTTAATTACACATACTCTTATTGAGAACCATTGAGAGTCACGAGTCTATTGTGAAGTGAGAAGGAGATATGGCCAATAATTAATTTTTTTCCTGAGGGTTAGATTCCATGCACTGGTAAAAGTAATGCTGAAGTTGACATCTTCAGGCTCAAATACTGTTAAGAGAAAACTGTTCAATATCCAAGTAGGGCATGGGAATTTCTCTTCCTATTGTACTTTTGTTTGTCTCAGCCCAGTAGTAAAGATGACCTTCTGTAGTAACCTTTAATCTTCTCTGTGATTCCCATCATGCAAACTAGCCCTATTCATTTCTTCTCTTTTCTGTCAAACACCTTTTATCCTATACTCTAAGGTTCTTGGCACACTGGACTTGTTTCTCAGATTCCCAACTGTTTCTCCATCTGCTTCATCTCCTCCCATGCTTTTAAATAACATGAAGTTTTTTATTATAAAATTAATATATGGCTAGTGTAGGTTTCATGTTATTTCCTGAAAAATAATATTCAACTATTTAGAAGTACCATTATTTATTTAAAAATTTTTATCAGATTTTTAGATTTTCCCCCAAATTATGAATACTCCAGGAAGGAAATATGTGTCTGTAAATTTTGAGCATGCATCCTAAAAGTAACTTAGGTTAATTTATTATAAGTGAAATTAATGGCTCAAAGGATAAGTCTATCTCTATGTTTAAAAGCTCCTGATATCTATGTATTTTATTACAATAAACATTCCTACTCCTGTCATGTATATCATTGTCTTTCCTATCACATCATTATTTGTCAAATTTGTGCCAGTTTGGCAAGTAAAATTATTATCAACTTTCATTGCTTTAGTTATAGATGTTGAACGATTTTTTCAAGTGGTTATTGTCCTATTGATTCAGTTTTGGTAATTTGTTTTCTTTATTTTTATAGTTGCATTTGTGTTTTTCCTAAACTTGTATACATTAAGATTATACTTTTAAGTCTATATACTTACGCTTTTTGCTGCATATCTTTCCCAGTCTGTTTTTGTCTTTTAATATTGTTTATAGTTTAATTTTTATAAACTTTATTTACAAGGTAAGTATGAATTCTATTAGTTTTTCTTTTGTGATTTCTCCATTAACAAGATCAGTTTTAAAGCAAAAACTTTTATAAGCAAATCCTTACTGAGGTTTCATATTTATACACTTGGGCCATGCTTCACATCTCTGACATTGGGAAAGAGGAGAAAGGGACTTTAAAGAGAAAGATTTTTCTTTGTAAGATTTAAATAACAGCAACAACAAAAAAACACAGTACAGATCACACTAGACTAAAAAGTTTAGTAACACAAGAGGGTGATATTTATTATCTTTTCTGTCTCATTTAAGAAAACACTACTTTCCTTAACCAATATGCAGAGTCCCAGTTGTAGTAAAAATTGCCACAGACACAGGGAAAAGCATGGTCTTGATTTCCTGTTTGTCTCTGTCTGTATATTTTTCTTTTTGTCCTCAGACTTCTTTCTGAAAACGTATTCATCGTTGCTTTAATTCCAAGGATTCTGTTGAAGTCCTCCAGTTGATGACTTTCATATTATCTTTCTGTTTTATCTCTGAGTCATTTCTAAAGCCCTTTTTTTTTTTAAGATTTTATTTATTCATTCGAGAGAGAGAGAGAGCACAGGCAGGGGGAGAGACAGGGAGAAAGGAAGAAGGAGACAGGCTCCCCGCTGAGCAGAGAGCCCAATGTGGGATTGGATCCCAGGACCCTGGGATCATGACCTGAGCTGAAGGCAGACGCTTAACCATCTGAGCCACCTGGGCACCCATCTAAAGCCTTTTTAGAGCCCACTAATCAGAACGGTTCTTTCATCTCCTTTAACTTTTGTAGGCAGATCATCTTTAAGATTCTTCCCTACCATCAGGACCTACCGTGCTAACCTCCACTTAAATCATTCCAGTTATTGAAGAAACTTTTTAGAAGCAAGAAATGTTGTCCAGTTTGGCTGTTTTTATAGAGATACTTCAAAAATAAAAAAAATAGCATTTATTGCCAATTTGTATAATTATTTAATCCTAAATCCTACACTCTCATCTAACTTTCCCTTATCTGTCCTTTCTATCCCTGAGCCTCTTCCTTTTCATAAATATCACACCTAGGTCTGAATGATGAGGCCTAAGGAAGGTACACAGGGCAGGGATATTGTAAGAAATAAAAAATAATGGCAATGTTATATGTAAGATGTTCCCAGGCCAACATTAAAATCAGCAAAAAATTCTGTCTCCCTTAGTAAACTTACATCAAGTGAATAAATTCCTAGAAAGCCTCAAATTATTAAAACTAACTCAAAAAATAGAAAATTGGAATAGGCCTATAACAAAGGAATTGAAATAGGAATTAAAAATTTCCACACAAAGAAAAATATAGGACCAGATGCTTTTATGAATAATGTCAAAATTTTATTTTATTATTATTATTTTTAAAGATTTTATTTATTTATTTGATAGAGAGAGACACAGCGAGAGAGGGAACACAAGCAGGGGGAGTGGGAGAGGGAGAAGCAGGCTTCCCGCCGAGCAGGGAGCCCGATGCTGCAGGGCTCGATCCCAGGACCCCGGGATCACGACCTGAGCTGAAGGCAGACGCTTAACGACTGAGCCACCCAGGCGCCCCATAATGTCAAAATTTTAAAAAATAAATATCACCAATACTTTGGAAACTCAGAAGTTAGAGAAGAGTTAAAACTTAACTACTTAATGTATGAGACCAGTATTACCTTGATACCACAAACATGTCTCAAGAAAAGAAAATTCAAGCAATATCCCTCAAGAATATAGATGAAAAAACTCCCAACAAAATATTATTAAACTAAATCTAGCGGCATATAAAATAATTATATAATGTGATAAAAAAAGATTTATCCCTGAGATGCAGCATTGGTTTAACATCCAAAAATCAATTTATGTATTTACCATATTAATGGAGTAAAGGACAAAAAATATGATTATCTTAATAGATACAGAAAATCATTTGATGAAATCCAGTGTCTATTCTTGATAAAAATTTTTAACAAAATGAAATGTAAATAGAATGGAACTTTTCAGTCTGATAAAGGGAATCTACAAAAATTTACAGCTAACATAAGTAATGGTCAAAGATTTAAATGTCTTTCCCCTAAGATCAGGAATAAGATAATGATGTCTACTGTTGTCATTTCTGTTTAACAATGTATAAGAGGTTCTCACCAGTGCAGTCAGGCAAGAAAAAGGTGGAAAGAATCTAGATTATAAAGGAAGAAATAAAATTGTCTTATGTACAGATGACACAATTCTATATGTAGAAAATCCTAAATAATTCACAGTAAAATTATAACTAATAGACAATTTCAATAAGTTTCCAAGATAAAAATATCAATGTAAAAATGAATATATGGGGTGCCTGGGTGGCTCAGTCAGTTGAGCATCTGACTCTTGATTTCTGCTCAGGTCATGATTTCAAGAGTCATGGGATCAGATCTGCATCAGGCTCCAGACTGGGCATAGAGCCTGATTAAAATTCTCTCTTTCCCTCTCCCTCTCTCTCTCTCTCAAAAAAAAAAAAAAAAAGAATATATACACTCAATGAACAATCTACAAATAAAATTAAGGAAATAATTCCATTCAAAATAGCATCAAAATGAACAAGATTACAGATAAATTTAACAAAAGAAGCGCAAAACTTGTGTACTACAAACTAAAATATCGCCAGTGGAATTAAAGAAGATCTAAATAAATGGATATAAATTCTAGTTTATTAATTGAAAGACAATACTATTAGCATGGCAATTCTTTCCAAGTTGATTTATAGATTCAGTATAGTGAAAATTAAAATCTCAGCAGGACTTTTTGTTTGTTTGTGTTTGGTAGAAAATGGTAAGCTCATCCTAAGATTTATGGTAAAATGGAAAGGCCCACTGTATACCTACAGTGTTTCAGTTCTGATATGTAAATTATATCTCAATAAAGTATAAAAAAGTCACTTTTAGAAAGAACAAAAGTTGGGAACATAAACTTCCCTATTTTAAAACTTAACAATATAGGTATAGTAAATAAACACTGTGGTGCCAGTGAATAGATTTAGATAAATGGAACAGAATTGGGAGTCCAAAATAAACTCTTACATTTATGGTCAATTTACTTTTTAAAAAAAGGAGGCAAGACAATTCAATAGAAGCAAAGATAGTCTTTCCAACAAATGGTGTTAAGGTAACAGAATGTTGGCATGCAAAAAGATGAATTTCAACCCTTATCTCACACCAAACGCACAGTTTAACTCAAACTGGGGCATAATACTAAATGTAAGAGCCTGAATTATGAATCTTTGAGAATAAAATATAGGAGAAAATCTTTATTACTTTGGGTTAGATTATTTTTAGCTGTGACACAAAAAATACAATCCATAAAAGAAAAAGAAATGATAAATTAGGCTTCATTATAATTTTAAAAATTGTGCTTCAGAAGAAAAATCACTAAGAAAATGAACAATAAGTCTTAGATGGGAGAGATATTTGCAAAACAAAGCTTTAATATATACTATTAAAGGTTTTAATATATTATAAACTTATATTTTACACAAAAATATCATATATAAGGGCTCCTATAACTCAGTATTAAGAAACAACCTAATTTAAAAAGACAAAAGACTTTAATATATTTTTTACCAGAAAGATATGTGAAGAGTTAATAAGCACATTATATGATGTGCAACATTATTACTAGTCATTAAGGAAATGCAAATAAAAACCATAAGATAACACTCTATACCCACTAGAATAGTTATAACAAAAAATAGTCATATAGTAATGTGTCAATAATGATATTATATGGTTAATCTCTTCATGAACTACATTACCTTTCTATGAAATAAAATGTGTAAGGATATCTATTACTTAAGTTGTATCTATTTTCTTAAAGATACAGAATGATTTAACAATGATTGTTTGAAATGCAATTTTATGGTGAAAAATTCTGCTAAACAGGAAAGCAAGTATTTGGAGGTAGCTACTGCAATATGTATGTATTTATGAATATATCTTTGGTAAAGAGCCAGACAAAATAAAGCATGACTCATTGCCAGTAAAAAAAAAAAAAAAAAAGTAATGTGTCAAGATGTAGAGAAATTGCACTCCTCCTAAATTACTGATTGGAATATAAAATGTTAGAGCCATTTTGGAAAATATTTTTAAATGTTATATATAAATATACCATATAACATAACAAGGATATTTTTTATCCAAGGAAAATAAAAATGTGTGATCCCACAATGAATTATATATAAATGCTCATAGCAGCCTTTTTTCGTAATAGCCAATAAGTAGAAACAATCCAAATATCTGTCAACTTATCAGTGCATAAACAGAAATGTGGTATATATCCATACATTGGAATACTCTTCAGTAATATAAAGAATGCTATAAATACTATAACATCGATGAACCTTAAAAACATTATCCTAAATGAAGGAAGCCAGGCCTGAAAGGCTACATGGTATGGTTCTATTCATGTGATCTCCTCATAAAAGTCAAATCTGTAGAGACGGGAACTGAATTATTGATTGCTAAGCCTGGGAATGGGATTGTGGATTGACTTAACTTTTTGGAATGATGGAATATGACTGGGTGGTGGTGAAGATTATATGATTTTAAATGTACTAAGTTACTGAATTGTATACTTACCGTGTTTCAGTTCTGATACGTAAATTATATCTCAATAAAGTATAAAAACATGTCTAATTGCATGTTTATGTTGATGTATCTGTTGTGTATCCGAGTACAACATGAATTATAGTTTTTATTTTTTCTATTCCCATTAAGATTCTCAAATGCAGAGACACTTCTCTTTGGTTCCACTCTAATTTCTTTTATACATCTCTTCACAATATGCACTTACTAAATACCACAGCTGGTTGACTCACCCTTCACAGGAATTATGAGGCTTTAGTTTATTCTGTTTATTGGTTATTCTCTTTGGTTATTTTATGCTGGGATTTTTAATGAGCTATTTTATGTATATTAATACTTAATTCTCATAGTAACACCATGGGAAATTATTTTCTCCATTTTAAAAATTAAAAACATGTGCCCCACAGGTTAAGCAACGTAGTGCAAGTAGGAGGTGGTCAAGTTAGGATGTGGAGCCAGACAGTCTTTGCACTTCACTATTGTTATTATCCTGCTTCCCATCTGAACACAGTTACTTATAAAGTACTTTTGTTTTACAAATAACTTTTTTAGAATAAGGAAAGAAAGAACATAGGAAAGAGTCTTTGATAGGAAGTGAAGTTTTTTATTTCATGCCTTGAGAATTTTTATGATTTCCATGTTTTTAGGGATTATGTATAGTCAGTTTAAAAAATGAAATTTGCAAGTGGAAAGAAGGAAACATGGTACTGCAGATAATAAAATCAAGGTCCTCATTTCCAGGGATGGCCTTAATGGCAGGTAAATTGGCAGTTTTTACTACAGTGACCCTTCACTCATTTTTTACAAAATAAAATGAAAACCCCATTGCAATCTGATCCTGAATGTTAACCTCTAAACACCAAACCTGTGACTTAGCAAAGTAAAATAAATTTCTCTAGCCTAAAACAAAATTTGCCCTCGTCAACTATAATCCTTAAGGCTTATACATAAATTTGTAACTTAATTGAATGATTTTAAGGACTTTTCTTGAGACCACATTTTGATTAAGTAACAGTCCATCAAATGCCAAGAAAATGTGGAAGTGATGGGGCCTGGTACCTGGGGAGTGAAAAAGGAGGAAGAGGAAGAGAAACAAGAATGTGGAATTGTGAAGATAAATTTTATCTTTCTCAAATTTTATTTTACCAAATCCAGTCTCATATATTAAAGATCTGAGTATTAGTGAATTTGTTAATTATTTATTAGCTTACTCAATAAATACCTGTTGAATACCAATAGGCTTGGTACTATATTCAAGCCCTGGGTTAAAGTAGAGAACAAGTCAGGTACTGTCCAAGACTTCAGGGGAGTCATATTCCACTAGGGGAGACAGATAACACTTAAATAATCATGCGGCCTAATGAAGGCAAGCTTTACCATGGCTCTGTAGGATTAGTATCGAATGCTAAGAACATATTTTACAAAGGGATTTGATCTAGTGTAGAGTCGCTGAGTTGCTGAAAAAACCTTTGGACTGAGAGCCACATAATGTGCAGGAATTAACTAGATTCAGTGAGTTGCATGTGTAAGGTGGCAGGACCTAATCCGTATCCATGGAAATTACCAGGACTTTTCCACCTTCATGGTTTATTTAAACTTTGGAGCCTTTAGGGGTAAGCTTTGCCTGCTTAGCTTTTCCATTTTAAAATAATATTCTTTTATTAAGCCATCCAGATGTAACTGAAGAGAAATTGCCATAGTATCTTCAATTCTATGACATAGGGATCCTTACCCATTTTTGTTTATTGCTGTACCTTCATATCTAGAATGATGTGTGGCAAAAGGAAAATGCTAATGAAATATTTACTTATTGCTTGAATGAATGAGTCAATTAATCCATTAAAAATA
Organism: Callorhinus ursinus; assembly: GCF_003265705.2. Lineage (NCBI taxonomy): Eukaryota > Metazoa > Chordata > Mammalia > Carnivora > Otariidae > Callorhinus > Callorhinus ursinus. The sequence goes on from NW_027397065.1 coordinate 57,161,523, forward strand.
CCTGAGAAAAACACTTTGAGTTTTCTGTTACCATTTCTCCATTAATTATTATGTACTACATAAGCGTATACCAAATAATGCTTTCTTATTCTTTTCAGCTCTTTGCTGCAGTTATCTTCTGAAAACATAATGTTTCAACACCCCCACAAAATGTGTGAAAGCTTTGAAAGCAGGTGGACATTGACAGTATATCCTCTTCTTTCATGATGATGTGATTCAGTGTGCAAATGATGTGGTTAATCATGCCAAAGTAATTCCTAAAGTTTGCCTTTTCTCTGATTTGCATATTGTCCTTCAAATAAGGCCTGTGAATGCACAATAGAAGACTGATTGGTGTACTTATGGTGCTTTATATATTCACATTTTTACTATATGATTAGACTTGCTGCTACGCAGATTCTTAAATAGAAAATATGTTCTGTTGTAAATATTTTTGAATACATTAGAATCATGACATCTTGCTAAACATCAAAGAATCACATCTATTGTCAATTAATACAATGGATTATATATTTCTCAGCTCTAAATCACTGTCAATTAATACAATGGATTATATATTTATCATAGCTCTAAATCTTTGTTTTGTGTCAGTTCATCTCTTTTTGAATTCTTGAATGCCAGTGTTTATTTAATTATCTTATTTAATTACCTTCTTAAGCTATCTCTGAATAGATAGACATTCAGTAGTATGCTGTTACCATGCAAGTAAAAGTTTAGTTAAGAATCTTTTCTATTCAATTACCCAGGATGAACAAAGTCTCTTAGTCGTCCATAGTCATAGGAAGAAATGACATTAATGGAATATAAATAAATAAAAGAGTTGGAGTGGCAATTACAAATTGTTTATGATTTATTTTCAAACAATGACAAGTAATTCTAATAATAGTTCTCTTTCCTGGTTATTAAAACTTCCAAGGGAGAAACATTAAATATTAGCCTATATATAAAATACAGATTTATATATATGAATACCTCCTTTATTAGTTTGCTGATTATTTCTTACATGGGTTTACATAAACATGCATTGTGACTGTGCATTTCTGCCATAGTTGTGGAGTCGTTAACATTTAATTGTCATTGATAATTCTAAAATATTTATAAGCGGAAAGTGATTATGTCATATATAATACTTATTAGTTGCAGCAGATATATTGAGCTGCCCAGATCTCCCCGCTAGAACAGAGGAACTTATTCCCCCTGCTGCTGGGAGAGTTGATTGATGATGTGTCTGTGCTGAGTCCCTTTTTTGCAATTGGCCTCAGCCAAAGTGGGTTGCCTTGCCAGTCATGACTGCTCCAGGGGAGGGGGGGGCAGGGAGTGACCAAGGACTGGTAGGTGCTGGTTGTAGAAGTCCAGCCCCTCAGCTCATGGTGCAACACTGTGAAATAAGCATTCCAGTTTCTGTGTTCCCTCTGGGATCAACACAGGTCACATATCCCTCTGTGTGACTATTGAAATTACTTCCTCCCTCTGGCCAGTCCTCCTTTCTTTATTCCCCACCAGTGTTGATTCCCAAGGGTGCTTCCCAAATTTCTGTCTTATAGGCAAACTTCTATCTCAGAGTGATTTTTAGGAAATTTGATCTTAGATGGTGTTGGGTGTGGTCCAAGGAATCTAACTCTAAAATGGATTTTGAAATTGGGTCACTGACCAGCTGACTTTGGGAGCCCTGTCACTAGTGGTAGGTGCAGAATGATACCTCTAGCATGCTATCAAGCAAGGTACAGTGCTGACATTCACTGGTGCAGTGTATCAGAAGAAGGGAAGGCAGTTGTTGATGCAATATCTCAGGTTATCGAGACGTTCAGAGTATGCAGTAATTATCAGGACAAGAAAATCAGATGGCTTCTTGAGTGCCATCCATGCACTGGAAAACACACACACACACACACACACACACACACACACAGTGAAAATCTGAAGCCAAGTGTGAATGTGGAAGGACTTCCTCAACAGCCTAAAAAGCAGCTGTGGTTTCCTATAGCTGGAGGGAAGGAAAGCTCAGAATCATGTCCAGAACCTAACACTAAAGATAACTAACTCACAGAGAGTGTTGACTGTTCAGCCCTGGCAAGAATAGCCCATCAAGGTCAAGTCACTGATTGGCAAGTAGACAGCCTTGAGAGGGAGTTCTTCCTTAACATTTGCGACCGAGGTCCACATTTACCTCACTTTAGACTTGGCCTTGCCTCTGAGAAGGAGAATCCAGCTGGCTAGTGCTGGTGCTTCTGGGTGGGGGCATGATGAAGCTAGTTTTACAGGCGTTGAAAACAAAGCAAAAGAGTAAGGAACTGCCATTGCCAGAGTGAAAAATCATGGCTTGAATGTTGCACCCCTCCCCGCAGAAAAGTGGCAGAGGGGAAACCCACACTAGCAAACAGGAAGAGCAAGTCATTTCTTCTCCCTCTAGCCTTGCAGTCTGTCCCTAGTGACACGTATTGGCAGATTTTATAGGGAGTCATCAGGCAAAGCAGCAATGTAGGTTGCAGAGTCCCAGTACCAACATACAAAGTTGAATTTACAAAGTTGAGTACAGATGGATGAAGCTGAGAGACAATCATTTAGTAATTGCTTTGGTAGATTGACAAGAGGAAACGCCTATAGAAGAGAGAACTGGGCATCTGAAAATCTTCAAGTTTCTTTTAAGTGATGCATGAAAATGGGTCATTAGCTAGAAGAGCATGAGAAATCAAGAGAAACATATTTTAAAAAATAGAATAAGCAACATTTTTAAATAGAAGAGTTTTGTGTGTTGATAGGAATGATTGAATTAGGGGAACCTCTTCGACCTCAGCTGCAGGAACTTCTTCCTAGAAACATCACCAAAGGCAAGGGAAGCAAGGGCAAAAATGAACTATTGGGACTTCATCAAGATAAAAAGCTTTTGCACGGCAAAGGAAACAGTCCACAAAACCAAAAGACAACTGACAGAATGGGAGAAGATATTTGCAAATGACATATCAGATAAAGGGCTAGTATCCAAAATCTATAAAGAACTTCTCAATCTCAACACCCAAAGAACAAATAATCCAATCAAGAAATGGGCAGAAGACATGAACAGACATTTTTCCAAAGAAGACATCCAAATGGCCAACAGACACATGAAAAAGTGCTCAACATCGCTCGGCATCAGGGAAATCCAAATCAAAACCTCAATGAGATACCACCTCACACCAGTCAGAATGGCTAAAATTAACAAGTCAGGAAACGACAGATGTTGGCAAGGATGTGGAGAAAGGGAAACCCTCCTACACTGTTGGTGGAAATGCAAGCTGATGTAGCCACTCTGGAAAACAGTATGGAAGTTCCTCAAAAAGTTGAAAATAGAGCTACCCTATGACCCAGCAATTGCACTACTGGGTATTTACCCCAAAGATACAGATGTAGTGATCCGAAGGAGTACGTGCACCCCGATCTTTATAGCAGCAATGTCCACAATAGCCAAACTATGGAAAGAGCCAAGATGTCCATCAACAGATGAATGGATAAAGAAGATGTGGTATCTATACACAATGGAATATTATGCAGCCATCAAAAATACCGAAATCTTGCCATTTGCAATGACATGGATGGAACAAGAGGGTATTATACTAAGTGAAATAAGTCAATCAGAGAAAGACAAATATCATATGATCTCACTGATATGAGGAATTCTTAATCTCAGGAAACAAACTGAGGGTTGTTGGAGTGGTGGGGGCTGGGAGGGATGGGGTGGCTGGGTGATGGACATTGGGAAGGGTATGTGCTATGGTGAGCGCTGTGAATTGTGTAAGACTGATGAATCACAGACCTGTATCTCTGAAACAAATAATACATTATATATTAAAAAAAAAAAAAAGAAGGTAGTAGGAAGGGAAAAATGAAGAGGGGGAAATCGGAAGGGGGAGATGAACCATGAGAGTCTGTGGACTCTGAGAAACAAACTGAGGGTTCTAGAGGGGAAGGGGTGGGGGAATGAGTTAACCTGGTGATGGGTATTAAAGAGGGCACGTATTGAGTGGAGCACTGGGTGTTATACGCAGACAATGAATCATGGAACACTGCATCAAAAACTAATGATGTAATGTATGGTGATTAACATAGCATAATAAAATTAAAAAAAAAAGGAAAGGGAAAATTGCTGAAGTAATGTTCTTGAGTTGGTGAGATGGAACCTGGAGGGTTTGGCCTTGGGTAGAGGCACAGAAAGAGGCACAGAAAATCTGTACGTATTAGTAAGATGGAAGAGTTCATTAGAACTGATAAGACTGGTTTTATAGATGTGGTAGAAAGAACACGTGAACGTTCTTACTGCTTTTCTCGGTGAAGTAGAAAGCAAGGTTACCAGCTGAAAGTGAAGAGAGGTGGAAGAGGGATTTAGGTGTTTTTTTTTTTAACATTTGTTCAAAAGAGTGGTGGAAGGAAATGGCCAAGGAAAGGGTCCCCTTGAATTTACTGGTCACAGGCTTAAAATTAGATGTGTCAGCATGATTGTATGTTTTCTTCAACTGTATTCAACTGGGAAGAGAGAGGTGTGGAGTAGTTTGACATTCGCATAATGCTAAGATTGGGGTTTCCGAGGATAGAGGGACAAGGGAATGATTATAATGACAGACTGTTGAATCTAAGAAGACTAAAGAATGAGTAAGAAATGTGATATAGAGGGGACAGATGTCAGGATGAAAAGATAATAAGTTGCATCAGACAAGTGACAGAGAGTGTACTGAAAAGAAAGACTTATTATTGAGTAATTTTGACCTTCCTTCCAAATTACTTTGGAAAATAAAAATTAACCGATAAGCAAGCATATGTGATGTACTTAATTCACTATTTAGTGTTAAAGTAGTTTTGGGGATAAAGGGAGGTTTTTTTATTTACCAGTGTATTTTTACAATATTAGGTAGAAAGCAAAGTGATTAGATATAAAACAGGTTTGTATGGTTCAAACCAATACAAGATGCTAGATGTTTGTCACAGGTATATTATATTGTTTATTACACAATAGAAACTGTAGAAAAACTGAGCCCCTGACTAGTTGCTTTGAGAGAATTTAACTGGAAAAGCAGGGAATGTTAAACCTCTGTCCATTGAGACTGAAACCAATATACATTCTTGTGCCTATGCTAAGACAATTCTGGAATGAAGCGTACTTTCCTCTTTTTATGCTAAACAGCACAGGACTGGGCAAAAATAAATTGAACTACTTTCTCCAAGTAATATTTGCTTCTGGGAGTTAAGAACAGCTAACTAACTTTGGTTGATGAATTCTGAGCTGACCTGCAATGACCTATGTCATTGCATAATTCCCTCACCTTGGTGTGGGTAGTATTTATAGATTGCTTCAAAGCAATAGAATATGGCAAAGGTGATGGCATATCACTGTTGTAATTATGTTCTGTTATGTGGCAAAAAGTGAAGGTATTTTGCAAATATAATGAAGGTCCTGAATCAGTTGACTTTGAGATAATTAAAAGGGAAGATATCCTGGTGGACTTGTCCTAATCAAGTGAAGCACTGCGTCAAAGAGATTGTGCATCTGCCTTTGAAAAAGTAAGCTACCCATTCCCAGTTGATAGCCTGTCTTAGGGCCATATGGCAGGAGGCTGTGAAGGCCTCTAGGAACTGAGATGGTCCTAGCTTATAGGCAGTAAGAAAGCAGGGAATTTAGTCCTACAACCACAAGGAACTGAATTCTGCCAACAACCCTGAGTGCTTATAAGATGCCCAGCTCAAAAAAGGAATGCAGTCTGGCTGACATGTAGATTGTAGATTTATGAGACCTTGGACAGAGAACCCAGCCCAGCTATGCCCCGACTCAAAAAAATTTTAAGATAATAAATGTTGTTTCAAACCTCCAAGATTGTGGTAAATTGTTATGCAACAATAGAAAGCCAATAGACGATATTAAATATCAGCCTATTTATCAAATACTTTATTTTTCTCATTCATATTGCATTGAGATCCCTGCCTCACAGTTGCTTATAACTCCAAAGCTATTATATCATAAACTCTGCCCAACTCAACCAGTTTCCTACCTTGCAAAACCTACCTTAAAAACACTTAGCCCAGGCATTAAAACTCCATAAATATATTTCCCTGACTTTCCCTTTTTGATATATCAATAAAACCGTCAAGTTGGTGTTCTCTCTTATGCAGTAGGTTTCAGAAAACCCTTGAGCGCCAGGGTGTCTGGTGGGCTTTTGGAGAGTCAACATTAATTCAGGCTCTAATATTTTTAATAAAGTCAGTTAACAAAATAATTAGATGATCAGAGACAGAAAATGAAAAGGAGTTTTTGTACTAAATTATTATTTATCTGCATAAATATGAAGTGAATTAAGCATATGCTCTGTTTTTCTTTTCTAAACATTTTAAAAATGTTTCATCTTCTGGCTTCTTGTAGGTAGATGGTAAAGAGTTACAATCTGGAAGCACTTTATAAGTAACCCCCTCATGTTTACTTCCATGGGGCTAATTTATTTAATAAGGATTCATTTCCATAGGGATCAGGATAGAAAATGTTCCAAATTGCTGTATATTCCCAATTGGTTTTGAGGACAGAACAAAATTCCCAGTTGTCTTAACAGAACTCAGTGTCCCAATGTATAGAAATAAATTATTCATCTTGTGCTATTTTTCCAAGGACATAAATCTGAAATGAGAAAAACAGTAACATAAGTAAAATGTATCTGAATTTAAATTGTTGCAGTTGTTATTTTATGAGTCCCTTGGGAGGCAAAAATTGAAACCATTATTTTTTTTAAGATTTTATTTATGTATTTTAGAGAGAGAGTGTGTGAGCAGGGGAAGGATTAGAGGGGGAGTGAGAGGGAAGGGGAAAGAATCTCAAGCAGACTCTATGCTGAGCACGGAGCCTGAAGGAGGGCTCAGTCTCATGAACCAGAGATCATGACCTGAGCCAAAACCAAGAGTCAACCCTCAACTGACTGAATCACCCAAGTGCCTCGGAAACATTATTTTTAAAGTTTAGACACACAATCATTGAAAGCTTTGATAATGTATATTTTCAAACAGCCTAGCATTTACCAGTATATCCTTTCCAAATAGGTGGATGGACAAGGATGAGCTCAAATGACCTTAGTCTTAATTGACGTCACTAGTTCACAGCAGGTAGCTTGCTACTATTTACCAATAAATATTTCACAACATATTTCTATTTCCTCACTAATAGAGAGTAGGCTTCTTTGCTAATACACAGATTAGGGGTTATATTTCTATTCACAGAAACTATGTTAATTAAATACATCAGTGTGTCATTTTCAGAAACAACTAGTATTTCTTGATTGCCTACTCTGTGGATAAGACTTTGTTAAGCACAGTGGTATAGTTCAGGGGTCAGCCAACTATGGACTGAGGGCCAAGAGTAGCCCATTTATTTCCTACAGTCCACAACCTAAGAATGCTTTTTTACATTTTTAATTGGTTGAATAATAATAATAACTACAATGATAACATTTCTTGACACATTAAAATGAGAATGAAATTCAAATTAAGAGTCCACAACTAAACTTTTCCTGGGACCGTGTCAACACTCATTCATTTACATGTTGTCTGTGGTGTCTTCAAGGTACAGTGGCAGAGTTGACTAACAGAGACCGTATGTGGTACTCTGTCATCACGCTGCATTGCTGTTCAGAGTGCTAGAAAATCGGGGGCACAGCTATAACTCAGTGATGTGTCACGTGCCATGTGAATTGCTGTAGCATGTTATTTTGTATTATGTATGTATGTATGTATGTATGTATGTATGTACCGTATGTCTGTATGTATTACCAGTACACATCCATTGTGTCAAAACAGGAAAAAAGAGAGAGATGGGTTTTGAGTGTTGCTCTTTTGAGGAAGAGTGGAGTGTGGATTAGTTTGTTATGAAATTATATGGTAAAGTATTGTGTTTATGAAGCAATGATACTGTAACTGGGTTACTTTGCCAGACTAAGCACTCATCATAATATTCCCAATTCACAGGAAAGCAATGATTTTCTAAAAAATTAGAGAATTTAAAATGGAATATCTTACCAGGGCAGAAGTTTTTTTGAAGAAAGAAAAAACAATGAAAATGAGGCTATACCCAAAGTTTCCAAGTGTCTCTTTTGTCAGTCAACCAAAGAAAATAATTTACCAATAGGAGTTAATTAAATCATGTTTGATTGCAGGAGCTGAAGAAATTTGTCCATAGGAAAAATTTGTTTAAGTCTATTAGCCTTTAGGCAAGAATAGTTGTCTGAAATGTTGAGGACATGGCGAAGAACATCAAAAGAAAAATAAGGCAAATTATTTTGAGTAATCATCTTCAGTTCATGATGAGTTGCCCAATGTTAGCAACGCTGTCACTTTTCTTTTACAAGAATAATCTGTGAGAATATTTTCAAAGTTCAGAAACTATCTAATTCAGTACATACTTAAGTGGAATCTGCTAAGATTTTACACTGATGGTGTTAAAAATATTTGTGAAGCAGAAAAAGACATAGTTGAGCAAACTTTACAAAGTTTGTGGGAAATGTAAGGAGTGTAAAACCTGTTAGCATTGCTAACTTTGGGCAACTCATCATGAACTGAAGATGATTACTCAAAATAATTTGCCTTATTTTCCTTTTGATGTTCTTCCCCACGTCCTCAACATTTCAGACAACTATTCTTGCCTAAAGGCTAATAGACTTAAATAATTTTTTCCTATGAACAAATTTCTTCAGCTCCTGCAATCAAACGATTTAATTAACTCATTATTGGTAAATTATTTTCTTTGGTTGACTGACAGACACTTGGAAACTTTGGGTATAGCCTCATTTTCATTGTTTTTTCTTTCTTCAAAGAAACTTCTGCCCTGGTAAGATATTCCATTTTAAATTCTCTAATTTTTTAGAAAATCATTGCTTTCCTATGAATTGGGAATATTATGATGAGTGCTTAGCCTGGCAAAGTAACCCAGTTACGGTATCATTGCTTCATAAACACAATACTTTACCATACAATTTGATAACAAACTAATCCACACTCCACTCTTCCTCAAAAGAGCAACACTCATTGCATTATTAACAGGTACTTTATGAAAAATATTTGAATGGACAATGTGTTATGGAACCCATAGCATTAGTAATGAACTTCATTTGCTCTTCTGGCCTTGAATATTCTGACTTGCTTCACCAAGTGGCAGTTTGATGGCTTAGCAGTGGGTCTTGTGTGTGTGTGTGTGTGTGTGTGTGTGTGTGTGTGTGTGTGTGTGT